>NC_056743.1:1556100162-1556327662 GCF_019279795.1 Protopterus annectens
GGATTGCTGAAACAGAAAATTATGTTAATTTCTGAATGTGCAGAAAATAAAGAATTGCAGGAATTATTGCATGCAGCTGAAAAGGTTGGAAAGCATACTTTGCAATGTGGTTTTGATTCCTTAGAGGCCTCCTGCAGGGCCACAGTTACTAGATCTGTGTTTAGGAGGCATGCCTGGTTAAAGGAACAAAATTTGCCTGATCATGTTAAAGCTAAATTGCTAGATGCACCTTTACAGCATGATACTCTGTTTGTTTGGTATTAAGGCAGAAGAGGTTTTAAAGAAAATGGAAGACAAAGCGAAGTCTATGCAAACTGTAAAAGATGTCTTACAAGTGCAGCCACCAAGATTCAGTAGACACTGGCCTACAGAAAATTGGTCCTTTCCTGTGTCAGACCGAGCTCAAAGGAGCAAATCCAGACGCCCTAAGGGCTCCAGATACCAGGCGCAAGATTCATACAGGTCAAAGCAGTGGGGCGCTTCTGGAGGAGATAAAGCCCAAACCTACAGAAAACAGTCCCAATGACTTCCCTCTATCTGCACCAAGCACTTATCTTTTGGCCGCACCTTTAGGTGGAAAATTTGCACTTTTTGCTCAAAATTGGCAGTTAATAACCCAGGACAAGTGGGTGCTAAACATAGTATCACAGGGATACAGATTCCATTTCCATACTCATCCAATGGCAAACGGTTGGCCAGATCTGCCAAAAAATCAATGGGCAGAGGCACAGAAACAGGTTACGTCCCTCATGGATATGGGGCCATTCAGCCAGTAACAGAACAGGAAAAAGGATAAGGTTTTTACTCAAGACTGTTCTTGGTACCCAGAAAGGACAAGGCCTGGCAGCCAATACTGGATTTATAGATTTTGAACACATACCTGGACATTCCAAAATGCAAAATGCTGACTTTGCAGCAGCTTCTGCCCATGCTGGGCAAGAATGCTTGGCTGGTGACATTAGACCTAAAAGAGGCATACCTGCATGTCCCAATAAGACAGTCATGCAGAAGATACCTCAGATTCAAGGCTGGCTTAATGCATTACCAATTCTCTGCACTGCCCTTTGGCTTATCTTATTGCGCCCAGCCAGGGTTTTTACAAAGTGCTTGGCACCAGTAAATGCATTTTGCAAACAAAGAAGTATTCAAATATATCCTTACTTGGACGACTGTCTCATTCAAGCAGAGAACAAGGACATCCTTCTTCAACACCTGGCATTTGTGAAAAGGCTTCTAACATGCCTAGGGTACACAATAAATGAAAAGAAATCACAACTGGTACCCTCTCAAAAGATAACATTCCTGGATGCAAGCTTGAATACAACTGACAGATGGCTTACCTCACGCCAGACAAGCAAAGGCAACTGACTACTTACTTCAAACTGATGGCAACAAAAACCCAGTTATCTGCAAGACAAATTCTGCAGGCTTTGGGATTCATGGCATTTTGCATCCTACTGATTCCATATGCAAGACTGCATATGAGGAAACTTCAATGGTACCTAAAAGGTTTATGGAGTCAACATTGTCACAGTCTGGAAACAATGATTCCTCTCATTCCCTGCGTACAACAGGAGTTTCTATGGTGGGCAAAGGCATGTCACCAAAACATGGGACTGACCTTCACTCTACCCCCTGCCAGCCAAACCTTAACAGACGCATCAGATTATGCCTGGGGGGCCCACATGGCGGGAAGATGCATTCAGGGCATATTTACCCCAAAACAAATGCATCTACATATCAACCAGAAAGAGATGCTAGCTGTTCAAAATGCCCCAACAGCCTTCAAGGACTTACTTCATCCAGGACAATTACTTATAAAGACTGAACACCACGGTCATGTGGTATATAAACAAACAGAGGGGCACGCATTCATATCCCCTCTGCAGATTAGCCGTGACACTGTGGGACACAGCTTTGACTTGCCAAGTACATCTTCAAGCTCAATTCCTGCCAGGAAAGCAAAATACTCTGGCAGACGATTTAAGCAGAAACCTTATGGATCCCCACAAGTGGAAACTAGATCCACAAGTCTTCAGCATGATAACAAAGAAATGGGGGAGCCCAGACATAGATCTATTTGCCTCTCCTCAAAATTATCAATTGAAAAGATTCTGCACAAGGACTTATCACAGACAAGCATGGAAATTGGACGCCCAATCCTACAGTTGGAAAAACCTATCAGTTTACGCCTTTCCTCCTCTGCCTGTTCTTCCCAAGGTTCTCCTAAAAGTCAGACAAGAGAAACCAAAGATGATATTAATTGCCCCGGAATGGCCCTGCCAATACTGGTACCCAATCCTAAAGAACATGTCTCAATCCCCAGCTTGGACCTTACCTCAAAGACCTCAACTACTGTCCCAGCAAAACAATCAGATGCTGCACAATCAACTCCAGACACTGAACCTGGCAGCATGGCTGATCATGTAGTTATACAAGCAACACCTCTCAATAAAGCTGTGATGGATGTCATTTTGGAAGCCAGAAGGTCTAGTACTAGAAAATGTTATGCTGATATATGGAAGAAATTCTGTGCTTGGAATCTAGCACAAGGAACTGATACAGCAGAACCAAATATTCCTCAGATATTACAGTACTTAACTGAGATGCTTGACAAAGGCCTATCTTTTTCATCAATTTAAATTCATGCCTCTGCCATTTCGGCTCATTACAATACAGAGCCACCAATCTTTTCTCATACTTTACTAAAGCAATATCTTAGAGGAGCCAAAAATTTAAGGTCTCCAAGAAGATCACCAGTACCTGCATGGGACTTCAGTTATGTGTTTGAAAAGCTCACCCTGCCTCCATTTGAACCATCTGCTACCGCTGATATAAGGTTCTGATCATGGAAAACAGCTCTGCTACTAGCAATTACTTCAGCAAGAAGAGTTTCAGAGCTACAGGCCCTCATGGCTGTAGAGCCTTTTATCATATTTTACCCAGACAGGGTGTCTCTGAGGACAAATACATTTATGCCTAAGGTGGTTTCCAGTGTGGCTCTTAACCAGACTATTCATCTGCCAACCTTTTATCCAAATCCGCAGAACAAGGGGGAGAGAATTCTGCATTCCTTGGACGTGCATAGACAGCTAAGATTCTACTTGAGCAGGACTAAAGCTCTAAGAAAAACTGAGCAATTACTAGTGGCATATGCTGCAGGATCAGAAGGAAAGGCTATTTCAAAGCAGACTATTTCAAAGTGGATAAGCCACTACATTCGTTTCTGCTACTTACACCATGGTAAACCTGTGCCTAAGAGCATTAAGTCTCACTCCACCGGAGCTGCAGCTACTTCAGCAGCCTTTCTCAGAGGAGTACTAACCAAAGACATTCTAGAGGCTGCTACTTGGAGTTCTTTTCACACCTTTACAGAGCATTATCATTTGCATCTCTACTCTCTGTCCAGGGCAGGCTTTGCCACTGCAGTTCTGCAGGGCCTTATAGCAGCACCTAATGCTGTTTAGCTCCAACACACCCAACCATAGCTTTGGGATTCAACCCAAATGTAATGACTGCAACAGTGAAACATGAAGAACATAGTACAGTTTTGTACACTTACCATAAACGTAGATGTTTGAGTGCATTCACTGTTGCAGTCCAGGTTACCCTCATGCCACCCCCCTTTCATTCTGGAGTTCATCTTTCCTTCTCTATCTTCTACAACCTATGTGGTGTATTTGCTTGTACATGAAGGTAAAGTTTATATTGTTGCATGTATTTATAAATATACATATTTTTGCTACCTTTTTGGGGGCACTTGACATTGTGGGCAAGAAAAACTAAAGAAAATTGCATCGCCTGCATGATTTATACCCCTGATGATCTGACGTCATGGAAGAGGAGACGACCACTGACGCAGGACCCAAGACTTTAGAATTCAGGCCGACTGAGGGCAACCTGCCGGCAGATTTCCCAAATGTAATGACTGCAACAGTGAATACACTCTAACATCTACATTTATGGTAAGTGTACACAACTGTACTTTCTTTCAGAGCTGGGCAGTGGTGGGAGCGATAGGAGTGGCTGGTAGCAAATTTGGCAGTTTTATGTTAGCAGGATTGGAGCTTGTTTTTAAGAGAAGATTATAAATTGGTGTCTAAGGAGGCTGCATATGAGAGGGGAAGCAAGTAGGTGTTGGCGAGGGTTTTTCTGGTCCAAGAGAATTTTATGTCTATAGAGTGTTAGTTTGATGTTTTTTTTTTAAATATGCTATTGCAGATGTGGTGTTCGAAAGTTAGTTGTCTGTGGTAATGCCTAGTGGCTTAGCTGTTGAGACCGTTTCAATTTCTGTTTATCCTGAGAGAAAATTAAACAAAGTTTAAAAAATTGCAGATAAATTGGAGTAGGCACAATGCCTTTGCTAAAGGTCAAACTGAGTGATACAAATTTATCATCAAGGCTTTAAGCTGGGCAAAGTACAATAGGTTAATAGTAGTAGTTTGTTTTTCCTGCAGTGATTTCAGTGTTTCTGATTAAAAGAAATACATTCTTCGTTTTAACATTTTAGCTTGTATTGCATGAGAAGTCTGTCTTCCTGCATTGTATGCAGAATTTGCAGTTATTTTTAAAACTGTCAGTTTTGTTATTACACCAAATGTTCTATAATAAACAGGGTGAGTTGTTCTAAAATTTCACTTTCTATATTAAGACTGATAGAATTCAAACTTTTTACCTCCTGTGTAGCTACAAATGTAATTGCATTGAATAAGCTTGTGGGTATGAAACTGGTTTGTATTTCATTGCTCTCATAAATTGAAGTTTATTGTAATGCAACTCGTTTACACTGATGTATTGAGTGCCATGTGTTTTTGTTTTGTGTATGAGAAACTAGTGTTGAAAGGACATCATGCATTTTTAAGCACACTTTTCCTTAAGCTAATAAAAAAATGTGTGCTAAAATCAAATCAGTTGTACCATTTTTAAATCCTGTAATGGATGTGAGTTCCAAAATGTCAGACTTAAGAGAAAAACACTCTTCTAATGCTTTTATTTTTCTCTCTCTTCAATTGTTTGCATAGGAACTGAAACTACCCATTTACAGAGCCCACTCACCACAGATTGGTATGCGTCGCTATTTTGCCGACCTATTAGCTATCCTCAGCAATCATTATCAGCTTTGTCCCACAGCACGCCACCTTGCTGTGTACTTGCTGGACCTCTTCATGGACCACTATGATGTTGCAGTGAAACAACTGTATATCGTTGCTCTATCCTGTCTCCTTTTAGCAAGTAAGTAGCTTGTCTGTTTATGAAAAAGATAATGTCTAATGCATTTGCGAAGCACTTCTGTTTATTTTTCTTTGAATAAAATGGAGAATTATACCTTTCAGAATCTGTTCCCTTTTTTTTTTTTGCTGTGTCTTTAGTTTGTAAAGCACTACTATCCAAACAATTTTAAGCTGGTCTTATCTAAAGTCTTTGTTTTTTGACACTTATTAAATAGAAAGAGAAGATGATGTATGTAAATCACTGGGTCTTTTTTCCATTTCCCATTATTTCAGATTATCCCTTTAACTACTTTTGCAGTGTGTGTTTACTGCACATTGTTTCTTCAAATTTTAAGTAGATGAGGTAAACATATCGTGTGGTGCTGTTTACAACCACTTAGTTCAGAGTTATTTCAGGAACTTTTACTTTTGAAAAATTTTTATCTGTTGGGAAACTAACCATTAAAATGAACTTTGTGTTTCATAATCAGTTAATTTAACTGTAATTTCTTGATTAGCTGATTGATTCGTTCATTACTTGTGTAAATGACTGTTCATTCTGACCATATTCAACTATTGGTCGGGTCACAAGTGCAAGGCAAATAAAATGTAAAAATTTTAGAGCAGCCATTCAGCCATCTTGTTTTTTTAGGTGGAATTAATGGTTACCAACGCAAGAGAGAACATGCAGACTCAATACAGACATTGACCAGATGTCCTGATCGAAGCTTGGAGCTGTTAGGCAGAGATCTTGGCCACTAAAGTACCATGCTACCCATTTGTGCTTCCTTCTTTCTCTAAAGTGCATCCATTGTATCAGCGGCCCATTTTATAACCGGCATTCTCATCACAAAGCTTCTGTGAAAGATAATTTAATGGTAATTTGATGCTACAAGTCATCTTTTGTCTTTGCTTAAGTCCCTCTCATTGAGAAAGCAGTTGTAGTTCTCATAGCCTCTTATTTAGCCAGTATAGTACATCAGATGGCATAGAATCAAATGCATCTACTTTGTAGTACTTGCCAGTATAGTACATCAGATGGCATAGAATCAAATGCATCTACTTTGTAGTACTTGCAGCTTATTGATCTTGCAGATCAAGGCCTGATTGGAGGATTTACTGCTAATTCACAATAGTCTGCTGTCATGTTGTATCTGTTTGCGAGTCTTATAGGTCTTCAGCTAGTGAATCTAATAAAATGGAATGCACCAGAACTTTGTGTTATGGTGCACTGAGAAGAATCATGTCTCTGTGGTCACACCATTGAAAACCCTGTATAAACTGCCACAGGTTGATGCTTCTTTTGCGTGAGTCATTAAAAAGGTTTCTAAATTATGTGTTTGGTAAACATGTCAGAAAAAAATCAGGTAGTGGAATTAAAGGCTGTTGAAATAGCAGGGACATTGTAGACAGCATGGCAGATGGGAGAGAAGGAAGTGGTTGCTTGAAAGTTGCAGCATACCTCATTCTAATGGTAATTACAGAGCTGTTATTGGAGACGGTCTTAGCTGAAATCAAAAAATCCGTAATAAATTGGATGACTGTGTAAGCATGCCATTCAAAATTGACAGTGATGATGATATATTGTATGGCCATTCAGAGATCATTTTGACCTTGCAACAGAAGCAGTAACTGGGCACTTTATTGGTACAGATGTGAAGTTAGAAATGCAAGAGTGAAAGACAGGGCTTGGTGAAATAACATCATTGTAACTGGAGTATCCAAGAAAGAAGTGGAGGTGGATTGTGCCACATTTGAAGGACAGGTTGGTAGTGTGGACTGGCTTGCAGGGCAGGGCGTATCAAAGTTAAGAGAGCACAGAGTGTTTTGGCTGGAGCTAGTAGAGGCAGCCTGACATTGTTGTAGTTTAGTGCGATCAGAGACCTTTCCAGCTTGCAGTTGTCAGCAGATGTGGTTAGCCAAAGGCCCTCTACCTTTGCCTCGACTTCAGAGAAGTATATTCCAAACACGAGTGGTCCCAGTACCAAGTCTTGTGGGACCCCACTAGTAATAGGCCTCTTGGTTGAGGTGGATTCCCCCACCCTAACTTCATGTCTCTTCCTTACTTTAGAAGTGAGGACACCTTTGCTAAATAGGAGCAGTATTTTATGAACCTAACTTCTCACTTTCAGAGTTGTCAAGATCCACCTAAATTCCTGGCAGCCATGCATGAATGCAGGGTAAAGGTGAAATTCAGGATGTCTTGCTCAACATTTTTAAATAACTTTTCTCCTGTGGGGATAAACTTTTTGTGATGCAGAAGGAGCCTTGAACTGTGTATGTGGGAGTATGACTCCAAAGATGTGACTGGTGGCCCTGCTCATGATCCTGAGGAGGCAAAAGATAATGCAGTGCCACACTAAGGGAGGTTTTGTGAATTTTGAGGAGTTGAGATTTCTGCAAAGACCATCAGCTGTACAAGATCATTTTTCCCCATCCTTAAGTATAGAAATGGGCAAAGACAGAATGCTGCATTTGCAGCATAATAATGTCCCCAGAAAAAGCATAATAATGTCCCCAGAAAAATCAAAATGTTAGTGTATCTTTTATCAGACAAAGCAGTACAGGAATTACTTAATCTTGTAATGTAGTATTTTATGAGTGATGTGCAGACAGTGAGTGTGTCTCATTTTCAATCCAAGTGCAAGTTTATTCAGACGCTTGTTTTCTATGCATCTCAAAAATAAAATTGATTGAAATAGTAAAACAAGAAAGTAAAAGAAAATAAATCTTGTTAAATGAACAAATCTAAAATAGGATAACAGAATGGAAAAAAAAATTAAAACAATTGTCTGTGTATGCAGATATATAAAGTCAGGGTGAATAGATCGGATTAAGCTGGGTAGTTGCCAATTGATTGGACAGTACTTTAAAAGATCCTTCAGAACTTACCTAATTAAAGTCCAATATTATAACACACTCCCTGTAATTTAGAGGTGTTGGGGGGCTAGTGACAAAAATTCCTAAGTGTCAGAGGATTCAGAGGAGTCCACATGAGCCCTGGAAACCTCCCAACACCTCCATGGAAGAGGAGTACAAGGGCTTGGTTAGAGAAGACAGAATTAGCTGTATTATCAGCAGAAAGCAACTTGTCTAGACTGGATGCACTGAACATCATAAGGAGCTGATCAAAGATGGGCATTTTTTTTTTTTATGTGGCCAACTCGAGGCTGGAAAGAGCTCTAACTGGGGTGAATATAGTGAGAATTGAAAAAGCAGGATTACCAAATGTAATGGAAGAGCAGACAAGAGAACTGATGGATGTTTTTCGTGTTTCAGAACTGATGGATGTTCTTCGTGTTTCACAGTTGCAGTCATCACATTTGGGTTTTCTGCCTTCAGGTAGCCCTTAGCCGGCCTGAATACCAGAGTCTTCGGATTTCTGCGTCTGATGCTGTCGCTTCTTCCATGACGGACGGCAGGGGTATAAAACATGCAGCCGATGCCATTACATCAGTCTTTCTTGCTGTGCGGTGCCCGAAGCAGAAGCAATAAGTGCCGGTCAGCCGACTCCTGAAATTTTCATTTTCGAGTTTCAGACCTGAAGTCTTCAAAAAGATAAGTACCCCGTTTGGGATCCTTTTTTCTTGCTCTAACCAATGTCATAAAAAAATGAACAATTGTCTTGCCTGTGGAAAGCAAATACCTTATAGAGATTTTCATTCTTACTGTGTCACCTGTTTAGGCCCAGACCACAACGTCCCTCGCTGTCGGTTTTGTGCCTTGTTCAATGCCCGTCATAGGGATATTTTTGTAGCTAAATTCTTTTGATGTTCATCGTGTTTCACTGTTGCAGTCATTACGCTTGGGTTATCCTGCTGGCAGGCTACCCGCAGTCTGCCTGAATTCCAAAGTCCTGGTCTGGCGTCTGTTGCTGTCGCCTCTTCCCTGACATCAATGCGCCAGGGGTATAAAAGATGCAGCCAACGCCATTTTCTTCAGTCTTTCTTGCCATGCGGTGCCCGAAGCAAAAGCAGTTCGCAAGTGCCGGTCGGCCGATTCCTGAGATTTTCGAAAACGAATTTCAGATCCGAAGTCTTCAATAAAGCTAAGTACCCCATTGGGGAAACTTTTTTTTTCTTGCTCCAGACCGATGTCAGAAAAAGTTAACAATTGTATTTCTTGTGGGAAGCAAATACGTCATAAGGATTTTCATTCGTACTGTATTCCTTGCCTAGGCCCTGACCATGACGTTGCTAGCTGTCGGTTTTGTGCTAGATTTAACCAATGCACTATTAAGCGTCGGTACGATTTTGCCTTTCATTACTTTGGCCGAAGGTTTAATTATATAATGCCGTCAGAACAGCCGACGACTGGAGTTTATAAAAAGCGCAAGGAAAAGGACAGGCGTCCGAGTTCCAAAACCGACGAAGAGGCCTCTGCTAGGCCAGTCGCCGGTTCTCAGTGAGGCGCTTTCGCAGCCCCTGACGCCCGCTACCTCAGAGCCACAGGCTGCTGCCAACTCCCACATGGAGACAGGTAGGCTAGGATACTCCAGGTACTGGACACTCAGAAACTATTCCCTCAGATGGGTCCGAAGCCGCTGAGCAGGCATCTGCTTCTGAGGGTGTTTTCAGACCTACACAGTTGTATGTTAAGCCAACCTCAGCTTCCAAGGCAAAGACTAAAACAGCTTTAAAGACAAAGAAACAAGTACAGCATTCTCCTGGACAGATTTCCATGCCTAAGAAACAGATGCTTAAAATGGCCGAAGACCTAATTACTTTGATTAGGGGTTCCCATCCCCCTCCTGATAAGAGGCCTAGGCAAGACACAGCATATGATTCCTCTGATCAGGTTTCCATTTCCTCTGACTCCTCTTCAGAACAGGGATACTCTCTGCCTCCCTGTGAGAATTCTGATGCTGAAGAATCTATTCCTTCAGCTTCTCCTTCTGTGGATTATTCTTTTAGGGAAACCTTGCATACCATGAGGGAGCATTTCCACTGGGAGAGCCAAGATTATTCAGAAACAAAGAAAAGGCTCAGAGACTTTCTTCTACTACCCCGGCATAGACCTCTTGCTCTTCCACCTGTTCTAGACATTGTAGATGATGTATTCTCAGAGTCCGGCCTGTCTCCTGACTCTTTGCCTCCTGCACCTGTTAAGCCAGACAGGTACTCTCATAAATTTCTTTATAAAAACCCTGCTGCTGACCCAGAAACAATATCTCAGGGTCCCAAAGGGGTCAAGGCCTCTACTGCTAAAAACCCTGTTCCCTTGGATAGGGATTCTAGGTCACTGGACAAATGGGGGGAAAAAAATGTACACTTCTGCTACCTTGGCTGTAAGGGCTTTAAATTGTCAGTTTCATATGCTTAAATATCAGCAATACTTAATGTCACTGTTAAAACAGAAAATGTTGACAAATTCAGAATGTTCTGAAAACAAGGAAATGCAGGATTTATTGCATGCAGCTGAACAAGTGGGAAAGCATACTTTGCAATGTGGCTTTGATTCACTGGAGGCCTCTTGTAGGGCCGCTGTTACAGGTTCTGTTATTAGGAGGCATGCTTGGTTAAAGGAACAGAATCTGCCTGATCATGTTAAAGCAAAATTATTGGATGCTCCATTACAGCATGATACTTTTTTTGGTGTTAAGGCAGAAGAGGTGTTGAAGAAAATGGAGGATAAAGCGAAATCTATGCAAACAGTAAAGGATTTCTTACAGGTACAACCTCCCAGATTTAGCAGGAGCTGGCCTTCTAAGAATTGGTCCTTTCCAGTGTCAGACAGGCCACAAAGAGGCAGATGCAGATACCCTAGAGGCAGACAACAACCCCAGGGCTCATACAGACCCAAACAGTTTGGTACTACTATCTCCAAAAATGGAAAAGACAAATCACAGCCATATAGGAAACAGTCCCAATGACTTTCCTCTGCCAATGCCTAGCACTTATCTTTTGGAAGCACCCTTAGGGGGAAAGCTAGCACTTTTTTCACAAAATTGGCACATTATCACCCAGGGCAAATGGGTCTTAAACATAGTCTCTCAGGGCTATACAGGTTCCACTTCCACACCCTTCCAAAGGCAAAAGGTATGCCAGACCTGCCACACAGTCAATGGGCAGAGGCACAAAAACAAGTTTAATATCTCATGGACATGAGGGCTATTCAGCCAGTACCACAGCAAGGAGACCAATTCTGGACCTGTCTATTCTAAACACTTTTCTGGACGTTCCAAAATTCAAAATGTTGAGACTGCAGCAGCTTCTGCCCATGCTGGGCAAGAAGGCTTGGCTTGTAACGTTGGACCTCCAGAGGCATACCTGCATGTCCCAATCAGACAATCTTGCAGAAGATACCTCAGATTCATAGCTGGCTCAATGCACTACCAATTCTCTGCACTGCCCTTTGGCTTATCTACTGAGCCCAGGGTCTTCACAAAATGCCTGGCAACAGTAATTGCGTTTTGCAGACAAAGAGGAATTCAAATATATCCCTACTTGGATGACTGCCTTATTCAAGCAGAGAACAAAGACATTCTACTAAAGCATCTGGCTTTTTGTAAAAAGATTACTAATTTGTCTAGGGTACACAGTAAACGAAAATAAATCAAAACTAGTACCCTCTCAAGAGATAATATTCCTGGGTGCAAGCTTAAATACAACTGCCCAGATGGCTTATCTCACGCCAGACAAAGAAAGGCAACTGACTTCATACTTCAAAAGCATGGCAACAAAGACCCAGTTATCTGCAAGAAAAATTCTGCAGGCTTTGGGCTTCATGGCATCCTGCATTCTGCTAATTCCATATGCAAGACTGCATATGAGAAAGCTACAATGGTACCTAAAAAGTGTTTGGACTCAACATTGCCACAGCCTGGAAACATAAATTACTCTCATTCCCTGCCCTGCAACAGGAGTTTCGATGGTGGGCACAGGCCTGTCACCACAACAAGGGACAGCCATTCACCTTACCCACAGCCAGGCAGACACTAACAACAGATTCATCAGATTATGCCTGGGGGGGCCCACATGGCAGGAAAATGTATTCAGGGCACATAGCCCGCAAGCCAAATGCATCTTCATATCAATCAAAAAGAGATGCTAGCTGTACAGAATGCCCTGATAGCCTTCCAGGATTTACTCCATCCAGGACAACTGCTGATTAAAAACGGACAATACTGCAGTCATGTGGTACATACAAGCAAGGAGGCACACATTCCTACCCCCTCTGCAGACAAGCCATAACGTTGTGGAACACAGCATTGACTTATCAAGTGCACCTGCAAGCACAATTCCTGCCAGGAAAAACAAATACTCTGGCAGATGAACTAAGCAGAAACCTCATGGACCCTTACGAGTGGAAACTAGATCCACAAGTCTTCAGCATAACAAGGAAATGGGGATGCCCAGACATAGATCTTTTTGCCTCCCCTCACAACTGCCAACTACAGAGATTCTGCACAAGGACTTATCACAAACAAGCATGGAAAGTGGATGCTCTATCATTCAGCTGGAAAACCCTTACAGTTTATGCCTTTCCTCCTCTGCCTCTCCTCCCCAAGGTACTCCTAAAGGTCAGACAAGAGAAGCCAAAAATGATACTGATTGCCCCAGACTGGCCACGCCAGCACTGGTATCCAATCCTAAAGAACTTGTCAAGACCCAGCCTGGACGTTACCTCAAATTCCTCATCTACTGACCCAACAAAACAATCCGAGCCTGCACAGCCAACTCAGAACACTAAATCTGGCTGCATGGCGGATATTATAACCACTCAGGGCACACCTCTTTCTAAAGCAGTTATGGATGTTATTTTGGAGGCCAGGAGGCCCAGCACCAGAAAATCTTATGCAGAAAAATGGAAGAGATTCTGTGCTTGGAACCAGGCACAAGGAATTTGACACACTTGTACCAAATATTCCTCAGATTTTGCAATACCTAAATGAGATGCTAAACAAAGGCCTATCCTTCTCATCAATTAAGATCCACACCTCTGCCAATTCAGCTCATTACAATACGGACCCACCTATTTTTTCGCATCCACTGCTGAGGCAGTACCTCAGAGGGGCCAAAAACATAAGACCTCCAAGGAGAGTACCAATACCTACATGGGACCTCAATTTTGTCTTGGAAAAGCTCACACTGCCTCCTTTTGAGCCAGCCAATTCAGCCGACATAAAGTTCTTATGGAAAACAGCTCTGCTCCTAGCAATAACGTCAGCAAGAAGAGTCTCAGAGTTACAGGCATTAATGGCTGTGGAACCTTTTATTATTTTCCATCCAGACAGGGTTTCTCTAAGGACAAACCCAATATTTATGCCTAAGGCAGTGTCCAGTGTGGCTCTAAACCAAACTATTCATTTGCCTACCTTCTATCCAAACCCACAGAATAAAGGGGAGAGACTTCTGCATTCTTTGGACATACACAGACAGCTACGCTTCTACTTGGACAAAACTAAAGCTTTCAGAAAGACCGAGCAACTTTTAGTGGCATATGCTGCAGGATCGCAAGGAAAGGCTATTTCAAAGCAGACGATTTCAAAATGGATAGGCCACTGCATTTGTTTGTTTCTGCTATTCACAACATGGCAAATCACTACCTAAGGCCATTAGGCCACATTCTACCAGAGCAGCAGCCACTTCAGCAGCCTTCCTCAGAGGTGTACCAACCAAGGATATTTTGGAGGCTGCAACTTGGACTTCAGTGCACACTTTTACAAAGCACTAACACTTACCTCTTTACTCTAAATCTAGAGCAGGCTTTGCCACTGCAGATGTTCATCGTGTTGCACTGCTGCAGTCATTACACTAGGGTTATCCTGCCGTCAGGCGGTCCCACAGTCGGCCAGAGTTCCAAAGTCTTGGTCCGGCGTCGGTTGCTGTTGCTTCTTCCCTGACGTCAGTGCGCCAGGGGTATATAAGAGGCATCTGACGCCATTTTCTTCAGTCTTTCTTGCCGTACGGTGCCCAAAGCAAAAGCAGTTCGCAAGTGCCGGTCAGCCGACTCATGAGATTTTCGAAGTCGAATTTCAGATCCAAAGTCTTCAATAAAGCTAAGTACCCCGTTGGGGAAACTTTTTTCTTGCCTCAGACCGATGTCAGAAAAAATTAATAATTATATTTCTTGTGGGAAGCAAATACCTTATAAGGACTTCCACTCTTACTGTATTCCATGCGTAGGCCCTGATCACGATGTCACTAGTTGTCGGTTTTGTGCTAGATTTAACAAACGCACTATAAAACAACGTTTTGATTTTGCTTTGCACTACTTTGGCCGAAGGTTCAATTATACAATGCCGTCGGAACAACTGATGACCGCAATTCATAAAAAACAGAAAGACAAGGATAAAGACAAGCATCCAAGTTCCAAAACTGACGAAGCCTCTTCTAGACTAGTCGCCGGTTCGCCGGTTCTCAGTGAGGCGCTTTCTCAGCCCCTGACACCCTCTACCGCAGAGCCATAGGCCGCCTCAGACTCCCACGTGGAGACAACAAGGCCTCTGGAAACTCAAGGTATTGGGCCTACGGAAACTTATCCCTCAGATGGGTCCAGAGCTGCTGAGCAGGCATCGGCTTCTGAGGGTGCTTTCATTCCTTCACAACTTTCCATTAAAGCAACAGTCAAGACAAAAACACCATTAAAGACAAAGAAGCAAGTACAGCATTCTCCAGGACAGTCCTCCATGCTTAAGAAACCGATGCTCAAAATGGCCGAAGACCCCATTACTCTAATCAGGGGTTCCCATCCCCCTCCTGAGAAAAGGCCTAGGCAGGATACAGACTATGATTCCTCTGATCAGGTTTCCATTTCCTCTGATTCCTCTTCAGACCAGGGATACTCTCTACCCCCCTATGAGGACTCTGCTGCTGAAGAATCTATCCCTTCAGCCTCTCCTCCTGAGGATTACTCTTTTGGGGAAACTTTACATACCATGAGGGAACATTGCCATTGGGAAAGTCAGGATTATTCAGAATCCAAGAAAAGGCTCAGGGACTTCCTCTTATTGCCTCAGCACAGGCCCCTTGCTATTCCGCCTGTGTTAGATATTGTGGATGATGTGTTCTCTGAATCAAGCTTATCTCCTGATTCTTTGCCCCTTGCTCCAGCCAAGCCAGATAGGTATTATATAGAGTCCCTGACTCTCACAAGTTTCTTTATAAAAACCCTTCTGCTGACCCAGAAACCATTCCCCAGGGTCCCAAAGGGGTTAAGGCTTCCATTGCAAAAAATCCAGTCCCCTCTGACAGATTCTAGAGCATTGGATAGATGGGGGAAGAAAGTTTACACTTCTGCAACTTTAGCAGGAAGGGCTTTAAATTGCCAGTTTCACATGCTTAAGTACCAACAATATTTAATGGCTCAGGTAAAACAGAAAATGCTTACAAACTCAGAAGTTCCTGACTATAAAGAAATGCAGGATTTATTGCATGCAGTTGAACAGGTGGGAAAACATACTCTGCAATGTGGTTTTCATTCTTTAGAGGCCTCTTGTAGAGCCACAGTTACAGGTTCTGTGATTCGAAGACATGCTTGGTTAAAAGAACAGAGTTTACCTGACCATGTTAAGGCAAAATTATTGGATGCTCCTTTACAGCATGATACCTTGTTTGGTGTTTAAGGCAGAAGAGGTGTTAAAGAAAATGGAGGATAAAGCTAAATCTATGCAAACGGCCAAAGATTTCTTACAGGTACAGCCACCTCAATTTAGCAGAAATTGGCCTATAAAGAATTGGTCCTTTCCAGTGTCAGACAAGCCACAGCGAGGCAGATACAGACACCCAAGAAGCAGATTTCAACCCCAAGGCTCTTACAGATGACAGTGGGGTACCTCAACCCCAAAAGGAGGTGAGGACAAGTCTCAACCTTACAGGAAACAGTCCCAATGACTTCCCCCTTGGTATGCCAAGCACTTTCCTTTCCTTTTGGCAGCCCCCTTAGGGGGGAAACTAGCACTTTTTTCCCAAAATTGGCAATCAATCACCCAAGAAAAATGGGTTCTGAATATTGTGTCTCAAGGATACAGGTTCCACTTTCACACTTTACCAAGGCTAAAGGGAATGCCAAACCTACCACAAAATCAATGGGCAGAGGCTCAAAAACAAATTTCAGCCCTCATGGACATGAGAGCTATTCAAAAAGTACCACAGCAGGAACAAGGACAAGGATTTTACTCAAGACTCTTCCTGGTCCCCAGAAAGGACACAACCTGGAGACCCATACTAGACCTTTCAACTCTAAATACAGCGCATACACAAAAACACTAGAGGAGAGGATACAGAAAATTTTACTAAAAGCTGTGAACAGAGATGGATCATTAAATTGAATGCAGATAAATATCCAGGCCTTAATGGCTCTACTTCCTTGGTTTCTTTCTTGAAAGCAAGACGCCTCAAACATGTTTAATTTTAGGCACCTCATACACCCATTACACTTTATTTATTCATATTTTAGAGACATAGACTACTTTTAGTTTTACATACATATTGTAGATAGATTTTATAACTAGATCTAGATTTTTGTCCTTTTATTTTTCATAGCTACAGTATTTATGGAGTTTATATCTATGCACATTACTTAGGTCTTTTACTAACAGTTTTGTATATAGTTTTTGTATGCAGTTTTTATATGCATTTACATGCAGTTTTATGCGTCTCATATGCAATTTTCTCTATTGTAGCCTTTTCTACATTTATACATTTATAAGTTTTATATAGCTTTAATGCCTTAATTGACCTATGACATCAGTGATTGAGTCAATGGTTCCATCTGTGTATAAGCAATGGAGTGTTTTATTTTCTTGTCTGATGAAGCAATTAGTTTTGCGGAAGTGCTCACCACTGTTCTTTTTTTGTGTAATAAAGACGCTATTGTGTGGTACCTCTGTGTATTTTTGGTTATATATAGTTCTGGTTTTGTGCACCTGGGTTTTACCTGAAGCCGTTTCTCTTTTTATACATATTTTATTTTCTTTTATTCGGCACAAGGACACATGCGTCAATGGATGATATACCTGCTGAGATATACCCTTTGATGGTCATCACCAATGTTTTCTGAGGATCCTGGAAGTACCAATTAATCCACTTTTAAATGTGGACTCGCAGGCTTTTCAACAGGATGCAAATGGCACTCAAAATCTACTGGAATTTTTTTCACATTACAAGAACATAGAGAATCTTATGTATAAGTACAAGAGATTGCAATGGTAGCGCTTGCACCTACAAGCCTCCCTGGAATCCAAAATCATTCCCCGAGGCCTGAGAGTGCTAAATATGCCTACCTATGGAAATACCTATCCGGTCCTTTTACGTAAATGGCAGGAACTGAACCTACAATTCAGTGCTAAGTACATGGAATTGCTGCTTGAATTTTTTTCTCCCTTAGAACTTGAGATTAAGACTGAAATAATTGCTTTGGAATCAAGAATTAATGAAAATTTCTCCAATGATTTTACTTTTCTTAAAATGAATGAACTACAAGAAAACATTCTAATATATGAGAAAAATTTACAAGCAACAAAGTTATCCAAACTGAACAGGGATAAACGGGACTTTGCAGCCAGTAATGTATTTTCGTGGCCAAAGGAACAGGTAAATAGACAAACTGCAGTTTCTAATGTGGCTAGAAATATGCACACTGTTTCTTTAAATGAACACTCTACTAGTTCAAATGAACACACCAAACAGGAAACTGCTAAAAACAGCACTTCTGTTTTTTCAGCTACAGAAGTTGCTGATACAATAAGAGTTCACAACGCTGGCACATTTATGCCTATCTCTCCTACTCTGACTAATAAACCAAATGGTTTTAAGGTTATTTCAACTGAAACTGGGGCTATTCCTAAGAGAAGTTGTTCTACCGCACCCTCTAGTACATCGCTAGTGCCATTAAATCCTTCTACAACAGCCAGTGCCAAGAGACCAGCAGGAAAAAATACTGACAGCGGTTTTTTAGACTCTTTGAAGAAAGGAGATTTCTCTCTGAAAGCAGCTTTGCCCTACAAGACTTTTACAAAGAACCAGCAATACAGAGGACAGCCAGCCAGGCTGAATCAGCAAGAGGGAGCAGGCCAAACACCCAAAAGGAGAAGAACTTGGATACAGGTTTGGTCATAAACATTTCTTCCTTTGAACTTAATACTGACCAAATTAATTTATTAAACAAAGGTTTGTCCTTTATACCAGCAAAAAAAGCCAATGTAACAGAAATGATTAAAGACTTAAAGCTACTAGGCAGAAATTTATCATTGAAATCTATGTTTCCTAATGTGTCAGGAACAAGGACTAATGTATACAGGCAGCCTAGTAGTTTTATCCCGAATACCCCACCAGGTGTTCAAAAGTTTTTAGATATCTGTGAACTATCAGGGACATAGGTGAGCATGATTCTAGTGACTATTACTTTAGTAATCTCACTCCTAACGAACAAAGAGCCTTACAAGAGTTAAAGAATTTGCAGTCATTAGTTATTAAACAGGCTGATAAAGGAGGAGGCATTGTTTTATTAGATAAACAATTGTATCTACAACAAATGTATAAACTTTTACTTAACAATGAAACTTATAAATCAGTCTCTAAAATGATGGTCAATGCTATTATTGATAGTGTCATTTCTTATGTTTGATCTTCTTATTACTGGATTGATAGACGAACCATTATTTAAGTATTTTAATGTTCTCAAACCCACTATACCTAGAATTTATGGTTTACCTAAGGTACATAAAGACCTGGCCTCACCACCAATGTGTCCCATAGTGTCAGGGGCTGGGTGGTGCACCGAGCCCTTATCCATCTTTGTTGAAGGTACAATACATGGATTATTAGAGAATTGTCATACCATTCTAAGAGATACTAAAATGTTCCTTGAAAGGTTACATAACAGGATGGACACTATTACCAATGACACTGATTTTGTATTGGTTACAATGGACATTGAGTCATTATTTACCAGTATCCCTAATACTTGGGGTATTGAAATGGTTAGAAATTTCCTGTCAACAAATAGATGTTTTTCAAATAATAAGATACAACTTATATGCAGTCTCTTAGAAATTATATTAGAGAATAATGTTATGTTTGAAGAGAAATTTTTCCTGCAACAGGTTGGCGTGGCTATGGGCACTCCTTGTGCAAATAGCTACGCCAACCTTGCGCTAGTCTGCTGGGAAGAAACACATATACTTTCCGGTTTGAATCCTTTCTTACATCGAGTGTTATGGTATGTACGTTTTGTGGATGATGTTTTTATTTTATGGAATGGCAATGGTTTAGATTTTGCATCCTTTGTTGATTATCTGCATACCACCACTGACTTTTTAAAATTCACATACCGGCTATCTGCAGCTGAGATTGATTTTCTTGATGTACATCTAGCTAAAGCTGAATTTAACTGCTTCAAGAGTAGCATCTTCCACAAACCAACCAGAAAGAACACATACCTACACACAACTATTATGCATCCCAGGCACATCCCGAGAAATGTATTAAAAGGGCGGGCAGGTTTATAGGACATTAAGGTTACATGATGATGATGAGGATGCATTACTAGCATTACATACTTTAAAATTTGAGTTTATAGCTAGAGGATACCAACCTTATGAAATTGATAAAACTATATCTGATGCATGGCATATGAGATCAACTAAATGTAGACCTTATTTTAACAACAACGAGGTAGTTCCATGTAATAATCCATCTAACATAAACTCTAGGCCACATAATGAATTTAGAGTAGTGCTACAGTTTGCGAGTGACGTCAACCAATATGTTGACGTAATTAAGAAACATTGGCACCTATTACAAGAGATACCACAGTTGCAGTTATTACCTGTAAAGATCCACTATTCAGTTTCAAGAACAATATGTCACTCGAAGCAGTTATGTAACAAGGATGTGCCTAAGAAAGCCATCCCTTCTTCACGTCAGGGCACTTTTCCTTGCAGGTCATGCAGTGCCTGCCCCTATATTTACAGTATAAATACCTATGTCCACCCCACCAAGCATTTTCAGTTTCAGCTTAATACCTATGCTGATTGCAAGAGCACTGATGTTGTCTATTATTGTTTTTGTCAGAGATGTCCGGTGTTTTATGTAGGTAAAACGAATAGATTTCTTAAAGACAGAATTCTAGAACATCTTCGTGATGTCAAAAATAAGAAACCCACTAATGCACTCGCCCAGCATATTATTAATACAGATAATTCACATTCTTAAGTTTTTTGTGCTACAGCGCATAAACAAAAACATTAGAGGAGGGGATATAGAAAATTTTATTGAAAGCTGTGAACAGAGATGGATCATTAAATTGAATGCAGATAAATATCCAGGCCTGAATGGCTCTACTTCTTTGGTTTCTTTCTTGAAAGCAAGATGCCTCAAACATGTTTAATTTTAGGCACCTCATACACCCATTACACTTTATTTATTCATATTTTAGAGACATAGACTACTTTTAGTTTTACATACATATTGTAGATAGATTTTATAACTAGATCTAGATTTTTGTCCTTTTATTTTTCATAGCTACAGTATTTATGGAGTTTATATCTATGCACATTACTTAGGTATTTTACTAACAGTTTTGTATATAGTTTTTATATGCAGTTTTTATATGCATTTACATGCAGTTTTTATATGCATTTACATGCAGTTTTTATATGCATTTACATGCAGTTTTTTGTGTGTGTCTTTTATATGCAGTTTTCTCTATATGTAGCCTTTTCTACATTTATACATTTATAAGTTTTATATAGCTTTAATGCCTTAATTGACCTATGACATCAGTGATTGAGTCAATGGTTCCATCTGTGTATAAGCAATGGAGTGTTTTATTTTCTTGTCTGATGAAGCAATTAGTTTTCTTGCGCTCACCACTGTTCTTATTTTTTGTGTAATAAAGACGCTATTGTGTGGTACCTCTGTGTATTTTTGGTTATATATAACTCTAAATACTTACCTGGATGTTCCGAAATTCAAAATGTTGACACTGCAGCAGCTTCTTCCCATGCTGGGCAAGAAGGCTTGGCTTGTTACTCTGGACCTCAGAGGCATACCTGCATGTCCCTATCAGACAAGATTGCAGAAGATACCTCAGATTCAAAGCGGGTACAGTGCACTACCAATTCTCTGCACTGACTTTTGGCATATCTACTGCGCCCAGGGTCTTTACCAAGTGCCTGGCACCAGTAATTGCATTTTGCAGACAAAAAGGAATTCAAATATATCCATACCTGGACGACTGTCTCATTCAAGCAGAGAAAAAGGACATTCTTCTAAAGCATCTGGCTTTTGTAAAAAGGCTGCTAATTTCTCCAGGGTACACAGTAAACGAAAAGAAGTCAAAACTAGTGCTCTCACAACAGATAATATTCCTGGGTGCCAGCTTGGATACAACGGCCCAGATGATTTATCTCACACCAGACAAACAAGGACAACTGACTCAATATTTTCAATTACTGGCAAAAAAGTCCCATCTCCCTGCAAGAAAAATTCTGCAGGCCCTGGGATTCATGGCATCCTGCATATTACTAATTCCATATGCCAGACTGCATATGAGGAAATTACAGTGGTACCTAAAAAGTGTTTGGACTCAACACTCTCACAGTTTAGAAACGGTAATACCAATAATTCCCTGACTACAACAGGAGTTCCGATGGTGGGCACAGGCATGTCACCTCAACAAGGGTCAGACTTTCTCTCTACCCACAGCCAGGTAGACTCTAACAACAGATGCTTCGGATTACTCCTGGGGAGCACACATGGCAGGAAAATGTATTCAGGGCAAGTGGACCACAGACCAAATGCATCTTCACATCAATCAAAAAGAGATGTCGGCTGTTCAAAATGCCCTAACAGCTTTCAAGGACCTTCTGCATCCAGGACAATTATTATTAAAGACAGACAATACCACAGTAATGTGGTACATAAACAAGCAAGGGGGCACTCATTCTTATCCCCTATGCAGCAAGCCATGACCTTGTGTGCAAGCACAATTCCTGCCAGGAAAGAAAAATACTCTGGCAGACTATCTCAGCAGAAATATCATGGACCCTCACGAATGGAAATTGAATCCACAAATCTTCAGCATGGTAACGCAAAAATGGGGGTGCCCAGACATAGATCTTTTTGCTTCCCCACTGAATTGCCAACTACAAAAATTCTGCACAAGGACTTACCACACACAAGCATGGAAAGTGGATGCTCTTTCGTTCAGCTGGAAAAGCCTAAAAGTTTATGCCTTCCCACCACTGCCTCTCCTTTCAAAGGTACTCCTAAAAGCCAGACAAGACAAAACACAGGTGATCCTGATTGCTCCAGACTGGCCACGCCAACACTGGTACCCAATCTTAAAGAACTTAACTCAAGGCCCACCATGGATTTTGCCTCAAATTTCACACCGTCTGACTCGAAACAATCAGATCCTGCACGGTCAGCTCAAAACCCTAAACCTGGCTGCATGGCAAATTCATTAGTCAAACAGGCAACACCTCTCTCGTTTTGGGGGCCAGGAGGCCTAACGCCAGGAAATCTTACTCAGAAAAATGGAAGAGATTCTGTGCCTGGAACCAGGCTCAAAGCCTTGACCCTCTTGTCCCAAACATTCCTCTGATTTTACAATACTTAACTGAGATGCTGGACAAAGGCCTATCCTTCTCATCAATTAAGATCCACGCCTCTGCCATTTCAGCTCATTACAACATGGATCCTCCTTTATTCTCTCATCCCTTGCTAAAGCAGTACCTCAGAGGGGCTAAAAACATAAGACCACTCTGGAGAGCACCAACGTGGGACCTCAATTTTGTTTTGGAAAAACTGACCTTGCCACCTTTTGAGCCAGCCGATACAGCCGATCTAAAATTTTTATCATGGAAAACAGCTCTGCTCCTGGCGGTAACTTCAGCACGAAAGTTTCACAGCTACAGGCATTTAATGGCAGTGGAACCATTTATAATATTCCATCAGGACAGGGTTTCTTTAAGGGCAAACCCTACCTTCATGCCAAAGGTGGTATTTAGTGTGGCTCTTAACCAAACCATCCATTTACCAACTTTCTATCCAAACCCCCAGAATAAAGGGGAGAAATGTCTGCACTCTTTGGACATACACAGGCAGCTATGCTTCTACTTGGACAAAACAAAAGCTTTCAGGAAAACTGAGCAACTGTTTGTATCATATGCTGCAGGATCACAGGTCAAGGCTATGTCGAAGCAGTCTATTTCCAAATGGATAGGACACTATTTGTTACTGCTGCACACAGCATGGAAAATCAGTCCCTAATAACATTAGGCCACATTCTACCAGAGCAACAGCCACTTAAACAGCCTTTCTCAGAGGAGTACCAACCAAGGAAATTTTGGAGGCTGCAACTTGGAGTTCAGTGCACACCTTTACCAAGCATTGCCACTTACCTCTTTACTCTACTCTAAATCCAGAGCAGGATTTGCCACTGCAGTTCTGCAGGGCCTTCTAGCCAATCCTAACTTTTTATAGACCAGCCACCCGACCTTAGCTTTGGGATTCTACCCAAGTGTAATGACTGCAACAGTGAAACACGATGAACCTAGTACAGTTGTGTACCTACCATAAATGTAGATGTTCAAGTGTATTCACTGTTGCAGTCCAGATTACCCTCCCTCCATCCCCCTTTTTCATTGCTGGGAATTATCTGTACTTCTCTATTCTATACAACCTATGTGGTGTATTTGCTTGTAGATGAAGGTAATGTTTATGTTAGTGCATGCTTTTTTATAAGCAGATTTTTTTAGCCTACCCTTTTGGGGGCACCTGACATCTGGGGCAAGAAAAACTGAAGAAAATGGTGCCGGCTGCATCTTTTATACCCCTGGCGCACTGACGTCCGGGAAGAGGCGACAGCATCCGACGCCGGACCAGGACTTTGGAATTCAGGCCGACTGCGGGTAGCCTGCCAGCAGGATAACCAAAATGTAATGACTGCAACAGTGAATACACTCTAACATCTACATTTATGGTAGGTACACAACTGTATTTTCTCGATCTCCGTACTCCGAAATGGCTTTAAGCCATCTGACTACTGATCTTATGAAAAAACGTAATGATAAAGACAGAGACAGACCGCATAGGTCCAAAACTGCCATTGAAGCTTCCTTTAAGCTAGTCGCCAGTCCGCCGGTACTCAGAGGCAGTTTCGCAGCCCCTGATGCCCACTATTACAGATTCGCAGGCATGTACTGAGACCCATTCGGAGTGCAGTATGTTGCGAGATGCTTCTTCGACTATGGAACCTACGGATGTCTCTACCTTAGATGGGTCCGGAGCCGCTGTGCAGGCACCAGCTTCTGAGGGTGTATTCAGGCCTACAAATTTTCATATTAAACCGACCACTTCGTTTCAAGCTAAGAATACGGAATTCCTCAGGCCTAAAGCTCGCACTGCACCTAGAAAACCGTTGACCAAAGCATATTCTCAAGCCCATATGCCTCAAAAACAAATGATTAGAATGGCTGAAGACCTTATTACATTAATTAGGGGAAGCCAACCTTCCCACTCTGAGACCTAGAACTGATTTTCTCTCTGACTCTTCTGATCAGCAATCTGATATCTCTGTTCCTTCTGACTACCAAGATTTACCCTGATCTACTTACGAGGATTCTGATGCAGAGGATTCCATTCCCTCTGCTTCCCTCCAGAAGATTTTTCTTTTGTTGAAACCTTGCATACCCTTAGGGAGCATTTCTGCTGGGAAAGCCAGGACTATTCTCAGTCCAAAAAAACTTGGGGAATTTTTAAACCTGCCTCAACACAGGCTTCTAGATATCCCTGCAGTTCTGGAGATTGTAGATGATGTTTTCTTGGAATCCAGCCTTACCCCAGACAGTCTGCCTCCAGCTCCCAGGAAACCTGACAGGTTACTACAGAGTACCTGAATCTCTCAAATTTCTCTTCAAGAATCCTACTGCATATCAATCAAAAAGAAATGTTAGCTGTACAGAATGCTCTGACAGCCTTCAAAGATCTTATTATTCCAGGACAACTGTTGGCAAAGATGGACAACACCACAGATGTTCATCGTGCATACAGCTGCAGTAATCACAGATGGGTTTTCTGCCGTCAGGCGGTCCCTCGGTCGGCCGAATTCCAAAGTCTTGGTCCGGCGTCGGTTGTCGTCGCTTTCTCTTGTGACATCAGTGAGGCCAGAGTATATAAGACACAGCCGACGCCATGTTCTCCAGTCTTTTTTGCCACGCGGTGCCCGAAGCAGAAGCAGTTCGCAAGTGCCGGTCGGCCAGCTCCTGAATTACGAATATTTTGGAAACCGAAGTCTTCATTAAAGCGAAGTACCCCGTTGGGGAAACTTTTCTTGCCTCAGACCGATGTCAGAAAAAGTTAATAATTGTATTTCTTTTGGGAAGCAAATACCGCATAAGGATTTCCATTCCCTCTGCATACCTTGTTTGGGCCCAGACCACGACGTCTCGGGCTGTCGCTTTTGCGCTATCTTCCATAAACGCACTATTAAGCGTCGGGCGGAGTTCGCCCAGCACTAGTTTGGTAAAGCTTTTGATTATAAAATGTCGTCGGACACTCCGACTACCGTTTTGTCCAAAAAACACAAGGAAAAGGACCGACACGCGAGGCCCCCGCCGAAACAGGCTACACGTGGTCCAGTTCTCAGCGAGACGCCTTTGCAGTCCCTGACTACCGACGACACTACTTTGGCCGTGTCCTCTGTACCCGAGACCGCTGGGACTTCGGCCCTTTCCCAGACTACAACCGAAGCCTTTGCTAATGTTGAACCTACTAATGTGGACAGGTCCACCTCCACCCATGGTGTATTTAGGCCCTCATCTTCTTTTCAATTAAGGCCTTTACTAAATCCAAAGCAGCCAGGCATCCCACGAGGCCTGTTGCACAGGGCCCATCTCCAGGTCCCATGCCTAAAAAACAGATGCTTAAAATGGCTGAGGATTTAATTACTCTTATCAGAGGTTCTCAACCCCCTCCAGACAAGAGACCCAGAGTGGAGGAAGATTCTCCCTCTTCTGATCAGGGATCCATTTTATCAGAACATTCTGATGCAGAGGAACACTCTTACTCTCCCTTTGAGGATTCGGATGCAGAACAGTCCATTCCTTCTGTATCCCCTCCTGAGGATTT
Source organism: Protopterus annectens (assembly GCF_019279795.1). Lineage (NCBI taxonomy): Eukaryota > Metazoa > Chordata > Ceratodontiformes > Protopteridae > Protopterus > Protopterus annectens. The sequence goes on from NC_056743.1 coordinate 1,556,126,453, forward strand.
TTCCTTTGGGGAAACCTTGCACACCTTGAGGGAACACTTCCATTGGGAAGGCCAAGACTTTTCAGATTCCAAGAAAAGACTTAGGGAATTTCTTTTGTTACCTCAACACAGACCTCTGGCTATACCCCCTGTTTTGGACATACTGGATGATGTCTATTCGGAGGCTTGTCTTAACCCTGATTCTCTGCCTCCTGCACCAGTCAAACCTGATAGGTATTACAGAGTACCCAGCTCTCACCAGTTTCTCTTCAAAAGCCATAATACTGACCCTGAAACCGTTTCACAAGGCCCCAAGGGATTGAAGGCCTCCACTGCCAAGAATCCACTTCCTGCAGAAAGGGAATCAAGATCTTTAGAAAGGTGGGGTAAAAAGGTATATACCTCGGCCACCCTAGCCATGAGGGCCTTAAATTGTCAGTTTCATATGCTTAAATATCAACAGTTCCTGTTATCACAATTAAGGAACAAAATGTCTCAACCTGAACAACCAGATTTAAAGGAGTTACAGGATATGATGCATAGTGCAGAGCAAGTGGGTAAACACACTTTGCAATGTGGTTATGATGCCCTAGAGGCCTCAAGTAGAGTGGCTGCTACAGGATCAGTCATTCGCAGACATGCCTGGCTTAGGGAACAAAATTTGCCTGATCATGTGAAAGCTAAACTTCTAGATGCTCCTTTACAAAAGGATGTGCTGTTTGGTACTAATGCTGAGGAGATACTACGGAAAATGGAAGAAAAAGCCAAATCTATGCAAACTGTCAAAGCTTTCTTACAGGTCCAACCACCACGTTTTAGCAGAAATTGGCCTTCAAAAAACTGGTCCTTTCCAGCCACTGACAAGCCCCAAAGAGGTAGATACAGACGCACAAGGGGCAGAGGGCAATCACAAGGATCATATAGAGGCCGACAATGGCAAACTCCAGCACCAAGAGGTGGCGAAGACGGTGCACAACAATACAGGAAGCAAACCTAATGACTCCCTTATTTCCATGCCAAGCATGTCTCAGCTGGCAGCACCTTTGGGAGAGAAACTAGCATTATTTGCAAGCAATTGGCATATTGTCACAACAGACAAATGGATCCTGGACATTATAAACAGAGGCTACAAATTTCACTTTCACACTCTTCCAAAAATGAGAGGCATGCCAAACCTGCCACAAAATCAAAGGGCAGAGGCACAACTGTAAATTTCAAAGCTCATAAGCATGAGAGCTATTCAAGAGGTACCTACTCACCAACAAGGTCAAGGTTTTTATTCAAGACTTTTTCTGGTACCAAGGAAAGGAACCGACTGGAGACCCATTTTGGACTTATCCATCCTAAACACATTTCTACTCGTACCAAAATTCAAGATGCTCACATTACAGCAGCTTCTTCCCATGCTGGGCAAGGAGTTTTGGCTGGTAACATTGGACCTCAAGGAGGCATACCTGCATGTCCCAATCAGACAAAGCTGCAGAAGATACCTCAGATTTCTTGCAGGTTCAATCCACTATCAATTCTCTACATTGCCCTTTGGCTTATCTACTGCGCACAGAGTATTCACAAAGTGCCTGGCATCAGTGATTGCCTACTGCAGACTTCAAGGGATACAAATTTACCCTTACCTGGACGACTGCCTGATCCAAGCGGACAGCAAGCACATACTTCTGGAACATCTGGCATATGTGACACGGTTACTGCTTTCTCTGGGATACACAATCAACAAAGAGAAATCAAGGCTAACACCATCTCAGAAAATAACTTTCCTGTGTGCCAACTTGGACACAAACACCCAGATGGCCTACCTTATGCCAGAAAAACAGGGGCAACTATCTCAGTACTTCAAAATACTAGCAAAAAGTACCAGGCTTACTGCAAGGAAAATCCTGCAGGCTCTGGGATTCATGGCATCTTGCATTCTTTTAATCCCATGTGCAAAGCTGCATATGAGGAAACTTCAATGGTACCTAAAAAAACCTATGGTCTCAACACAGTCACAGTTTGGAAACAATAATACCAATAATTCCATGTTTGCAAAAGGAATTTCTATGGTGGGCCCGAGCATGTCAAGCAAACACAGGCCTCCCATTCTGCAAGCCTCAAGCAAAGCAAGTCATCACCACAGACGCCTCAGATTACGCCTGGGGGGCGCACATGACGGACAGGTGCATTCAGGGCAAATGGTCCCAAAAGGAAAAGCACCTTCACATCAATCAAAAAGAAATGCTAGCAGTAATAAATGCAATTACAGCTTTCAAGGACTTCCTGCATCCAGGACAATTACTGATAAGAACAGACAACACCACAGTAATGTGGTACATAAACAAACAAGGAGGAACACATTCATACCCCTTGTGCAGACTAGCCATGACTCTTTGGAACTTGGCTCTGAAATGGCAAATCGAACTTCAAGCACAGTACTTGCCAGGATTGGAAAACACACTGGCAGACAATCTAAGCAGAAATATGACAGATCCACACGAATGGAAGTTACATCCTCAGGTGTTTACAGAAATAATCCAAGCGTGGGGGAGGCCAGACATAGATCTTTTTGCCTCCCACGGGAATCATCAATTGGAAAAGTTTTGTTCGAGGACCTTTCATCCAAAGGCCTGGAGAGTGGACGCCCTTTCATTCAGTTGGACAGTTTACGCATTCCCACCTCTGCCTCTTCTGCCCAAGGTGCTTTTGAAAGCAAGAACAGACAAACCGAAGATGATACTGATTGCTCCAGATTTGCCAAGGCAACACTGGTACCCACTCCTGAGTAGCCTAACACATACTCCTCCCTTGTCCCTGCCTCTAATGCCTCTTCTGCTGACTCAGCACAGCTACAAAACTCTTCAGTCAGCTGAAAACACTCAATCTCGCTGCATGGAAAATTCCTTAACACCACAACAGACCCTACTTTCCAAGGAGGTGCAGGATGTCATTTTGGAGGCCAGAAGGCCATCTACTAGAAAAGCTTACTCCGCAAAATGGAAGCGGTTTTGCTCTTGGAATGAGAAAAGAGGCCAGGACCCTAGAAAACTGAACTTGCCTCAGCTATTACAGTATCTAGCTGAACTGCTGAACAGTGGACTTTCATTTTCTTCCATAAAAATCCATGCCTCAGCCATTTCTGCAGAATTCAACACTGATCCTCCTTTATTTTCTCACCCACTCTTACGACAGTTCCTCAGAGGGGCTAAGAATATAAGACCACCAAGGAAGCAACCAATACCAGCCTGGGATCTTAATTACATACTAGAAAAATTAATATTGCCTCCTTTTGAACCAGCTGCCTCAACAGATTTGCAATATTTGTCCTGGAAAACAGCCTTCCTTCTGGCTATCACTTCAGCTCGTAGGGTTTCTGAACTACAGGCCCTCATGGCGGTGCAGCCCTTTCTCATTTTCCATCAGGACAGGGTTTCCCTTAACCAACCCATCATTTATGCCTAAAGTGGTATCCAGGGTAGCTTTAAATCAAGCCATACACTTACCTACCTTTTACCCCAATCCTCAAAACAAAGGGGAAAGGCTGCTACACTCTTTAGACATCCATAGGCAGCTACGCTATTATTTGGACAGAACAAAGTCCTTCAGGAAATCAGAACAACTCTTTGTGTCCTATGCTGTAGGGGCTCAAGGGAAGCCAGTTACAAAACAGACTATTTCAAAGTGGATAGGCCACTGCATACGGTTTTGTTATTCCTATCATGGGAAATCTGTTCCTACAGGTATCAGATCACACTCCACCAGGGCCTCAGCTACCTCTACAGCCTTCCTCAGAGGAGTTCCTACCAAAGATATTTTGGAGGCAGCCACTTGGAGTTCTGTACATACCTTCACAAAACACTACCACCTGCCTTTATATTCCAGAACAAGAGCAGGCTTTGCCACTGCTGTTTTGCAGGGCATTCTGGCTCAACACAGTTCCTCCTAGTACCACCCTGTGCATAGCTTTGGGACTCTACCCATCTGTGATTACTGCAGCTGTATGCACGATGAACATAGTACAGTTTTGTACCTACCATAAATGTAGATGTTCGAGTGCTAATACAGCTGCAGTACAGGTTTCCCTCCCTCCTTCCCCACTTGGTAAAGGCATGGGGCCTAACAACCTCTTCATACTACCTGACTGGGTTATCCTGCTATGTTTTATTTGCTTGCAACCACTGATTTTGGATTGTATTGCATTGCTTGTATATGCACATAAGCATTATTTATGTATTGCCTTCCTTTTGGGGGCACCTGACATCTGGGGCAAGAAAGACTGAAGAACATGGCGTCGGCTGTGTCTTATATACTCTGGCCTCACTGACGTCACAAGAGAAAGCGACGACAACCGATGCCGGACCAAGACTTTGGAATTCAGCCGACCGAGGGACCGCCTGACGGCAGAAAACCCATCTGTGATTACTGCAGCTGTATTAGCACTCGAACATCTACATTTATGGTAAGTACAAAACTGTACTTTATGTGGTACATAAACAAGCAGGGGGGAACCCATTCTTACCCAATCTGCAGACTAGCCATGGCTCTGTGGAACACAGCCTTGAGCTGCCAAGTGAACCTACAAGTTCAATTCCTGCCAGGCAAACTAAATTCATTGGCAGACGACTTAAGTAGAAATCTCGTGGACCCACACAAATGGAAGCTGGAACCCAAAATATTCAAGCTCTTGAGGAACAAATGGGGACCCCAGAGGTAGACCTGTTTGCCTCCCCTCAGAACCTACCAATTGAACAAGTTCTGCACCAGAACTCCCCGCACTCAAGCTTGGGAAGTGGATGCCCTGTCCTTTACCTGGGAAAGCTTCACAGTTTATTTCTTTCCCCCTCTGCCTCTCCTCTCGAAGATTCTACTAAAGATCAAACAGGACAAGCCAAGGACAATACTGATTGCACCAGACTGGCCACGCCAGCACTATGTGTACCCCCTTTTGCGCAGTTTGACAGTGCTGCAACCATGGCACCTGCCTCAGACCCCTTCCCTGCTGTCCCAGCAAGCGGACCAGATTCTGCACCCTGCGCTTCAAACCCTGAACCTTGCAGCCTGACTAATTCCCTGAGCTCACCTCTAGCAACCCTCAGTAAGCAGGTACTGGATGTCATTCTTGAGGCAAGGAGGCCTTGTACTAAAAAATCCTATTCAGGAAAGTGGAAAAGATACTGTTCGGCACAATGGTGCCCAGTTTACCTCATGTTCTTAATTATTTAACAGAAATGCTCCACAAGGGCCTATCTTTCTCTTCAATTAAGATTCATGCCTCTGCCATCTCAGCACATTGTAATACTGAGCCACCCCTCTTCTCTCATCCCCTGCTAAAACAATTCCTTAGAGGGGACAAAAATTTACGACCCCTCAGGAGAGCTCCCACTCCAGCCTGGGACCTTAACTTTGTATTGGAAAAACTCACTCTCCCCCCATTTGAACCAGCTGCTGCAGCAGAGTTGAAATTCCTTTCTTGGAAAACAACCTTACTTCTGGCCATCACTTCAGCAAGAAGAATGTCTGAACTGCAGGCCCTGATGGCAGTGGCACCCTTCATCATCTTCCATGCAGGCAGGATTTCCCTCAGGCGTAATCCATCCTTTATGCCCAAGGTGGTGTCTAGTGTGGCTCTAAACCAGTCCGTTCATTTGCCTACTTTTTTCCCTAATCCTCAAAATAAAGGGGAAAGGATACTGCATTCTCTGGACGTGCACAGACAGCTTAGATTCTACTTAGACAGGAGTAAGCCTCTCAGAAAATCTGACCAGCTGCTAGTTAGCTTTGCTGCAGGGGCAGAGGTGAAGGCCATTTCAAAGCAAACCATTTCCAAATGGATAGCCCATTACATCCATTTCTACTACAAGCACCATGGAAAACCTACCCCATAGGGGATAAGATCACATTCCACCAGGGCTGCATCTACCTCTATGGCATTTCTCAGAGGAGTCCCTACCAGGGACATCCTGGAAGCTGCTACCTGGAGCTCTGTACATACTTTTAGCAAGCATTACCACCTGCCCATCTTTTCTAAATCCAGAGCTGGATTTGCCTCAGCAGTCTTACAGGGCCTGATTGCTAGCCCTAATGCTCTTCCACCCTTCCTTAGCTTTGGGAATCAACCCAAATGTAATGACTGCAACAGTGAAACACGAAGAACATAGTACAGTTGTGTACACTTACCATAAAGGTAGATGTTCGAGTGTATTCACTGTTGCAGTCCTGGTTACCCTCCCTCCAGCCCCCTGACTTCTCTTCACTTTTACTTTTCCTTCTTGTTTGGCATATATTATGTCATGTGTATTTGCTTTTGCTGGGGGTATTCCATACCATATAATTGCTTACTATTGTGGGGGCACCTGACATCTGGGGCAAGAAAAACTTATGTAATGGCGTCGGCTGCATGTTTTATACCCCTGAGGACCTGACGTCATGGAAGAAGCGACAGCATCCGACGACTCTGGTATTCAGGCCGGCTGAGGGCTACCTGCAGGCAGATAACCCAAATGTGATGACTGCAACAGTGAATACACTCAAACATCTACATTTATGGTTAAGTGTACACAACTGTACTTCTCCATGACTTCTGAGAAAATTTGGGACATGGGTATATAGCAAAAGCCAAGCCTGTGATGACTTAATGGTAGAAGTATGGAGACAAGTCAAACAGAAAATCTTTTCGTAGGTATGTTGATTAATGCTCTTACTAAGAGAGTAATACACTAATCATGGAAGCAAGTGATTAGTCCCCCCCCCCCCAAAAGGAGAGTATGCATGCATGGTTGCCATCTTTTTATAGACCGATATCTACTCTTAATTACTTTGGAGCTAATTGATGACAGGCAGCACAGGTTTGTGGGAGTGGGTAGCAGACACTAAATATAGTAAAGAGGAGCCGCTGGTGAAATAGTCAGGTGAAGAACATTTGACTAGTGAACAAAGTGTGCCATTTTTAAGTCCTGGTACCACTGCAGTTTGTTTGTTTGCAGAGGTTTTAAGACTGTGGTGCTAAACCTGGATCCTGCAGTAGTTTTTGGTTGAGTCTCTGAGCAAGTCACGTGACTAGACATTATTCTACTGTTCCTATTGGAAATAGTGTGTGGCTTGCTCAATAAACGTGTGATAGTAAGTGTAAATGCTTTGAAGACATTTGGTTGAGTGGAGAGTGATATTATATGACAAAAAGATTGCATGCATTTTGCTTTATGGAAAAAAGTAGAATGGATTATTGCAGTATTCTTGAGTCAGTGGCTCATATAAAGGCACACAGTGGTTCTGATGTTTCACTCCCACAGAGACTTGAATGGAAACTGGCAGGGGTGCCCTTTATAGAGACGAAAAACTCCTTGTTTGCTGCTGATGTACTACTATACCTGGTGATATCTGGGCATGATTGTAAGGTGCTTTTTGAATCTGCAATGTTTGGGATGGCAATTAAAAGGTAACAGACAAGTTTAAGGATGTAGCAGTAAATTGCACAGCAGAGTGAAAACTGAGTTAAGAGTATGGGTCCCTGTAGGAAACTCTGTTTGTTAAATGTGAAATGATTAGGTGACTAAGATTTGTGAGGATTTAAAATACAAATGTTGAATGTTTTGGTTTTGCTCATGTTACTTGATATTTATTTCAGTACCTGCCTGGCATTGTCTGCTTGGTACTTTTGAAAGTCCATTTAATATACAATGGTAAATTTTATTGTGGACAGCCTACAGTGCCCTGGAAAAACTTGCAGTTGGGAGAAACATGAGTAGATACAGTCAAAATGAAAATGTGCTGATGTCCTTCTATTCCTATGTTGCATTATTCTTGGTGTGGAATTTCCTGCCTTCAGGCGACTCGTATGTCGGCTCCTATACAAAAGCTTCAGCTTGGCTGTTGCAGCTGCATGGGACGTCATACGTAGGGCCATAAACCAGGGACCCTGTGTGATGTCTGCACGTGCAGTCCTCAGAACATTTCAGCCGCAGACTACTTCGCATTGTACGATCGCTCTCCAGACGTCGGATTGACTATAGATAAGTAACCCGTTAGGATGATGTCCTTCAAGGATGCATCTGCAGTCCTTACAAATGGGTTGTCCTGTCGTCAGGCAGCCCTTCGGTCGGCCGGATTCCAAAGTCTGGGTCTGGCCTCGGCTGGTGTCGCACTTCACCCGACGTCATAGCTGCAGTTATTCGGGTATAAAGGCATCAGCCGACGCCATCTTCCTCAGTCTTTCTTGCCGCGTGGCGCCCGAAGCAGAAGCTGTTCGCAAGTGCCGGTCGGTCAGAACCAGAGAATACTACCGAATACTACTACCGAAGACTTCTAAAAAGCTAAGTACCCCGTTGGGGACTTTTTCTTGCCTCAGCCGATGTTTGAAAAAGTGAATAACTGTTTAACTTGTGGGAAACAAATACCTCATAAAGATTTCCACTCTTACTGCTTACCTTGTCTAGGCCCAGACCACGACGTCGCAGCTTGTCTAGCCTGTGCTTCTTTTAACCGGCGGACGCATAGACGTCGGTCGGAATTTGCTGAGGAGTTTTCGGCTCGATTTTGCTTATATTATGCCGTCGGATCCTCCGACTTCGCAAATATCTAAAAAACGCAAGGAAAAGGACAGTCACTCGCGGTCCGCGGTTTCGGCCGAAACCGCGGTTAAGCCAACCGCGAGTGTCTCGGTTTCGGCTGAAACCGAGCAAGCGGTTCTTCCTTCAGCCGAAAACCTACCTTCTACCGAGGCCTCTTCCAACCTCGTGGAATCGGCTTCTGAAATCCCACCTGCTGTTGCAGTTTCTCAGGAATTATCAGACACTATTCCCTTGGATATTTCAACCCCTGCACGTGGAGCTGCTAGGCCACCTGCAGCCATGTCCATTAAGGCCTTTGCCAGGGCTAAAGCAGCTAAAGCTACTAAATCTGTGCCTGCTAAGACCCCCTCTCACAGGCCTAGCTCTAGTTCCCAAATGCTTAGTTTAGCAGAGGATCTCATTTCTTTAATCCGAGGATCCCAACCTCAACCAGACAGGGCCTCTCACCCGCCTCCAGAGAAGAGGCCTAGAGCAGAGCTCCCTGAGCCAGTGTCTACAGATGATTCCTCTGATGATTCAAATGATACAGACCCTCCAGAGGCTCCTTACTCCCCTTATGAAGACTCTGATGCTGAAGAGTCCATCCCTTCTGCCTCTCCGCCTGAGGAATTTTCTTTTGGGGAAACCTTGCATGCTATGAGGGAACAATTTCAGTGGCAGGGCCAGGATTTTTCAGATTCCAGAAAAAGGCTTAGAACTTTTCTGCATTTACCACAACATAGGCCTTTAGCCATACCTCCAGTTCTGTCTGTTGTAGATGATGCATTTAATGATGCTTGTACTGCTCCTGATTCTCTGCCTCCGGCCCCTGCTAAGCCCGATAGATACTACAGGGTCCCGGACACACATTACCACTTGTATAAGGCTCCTTTTGCAGATCCAGAGTCTATCTCCCAAGGACCTAAGGCTGTAGAAGCTACCTCTGCCAAAAACCCCCTCCCCTCTGAAAGGGAATCCAGATCCTTAGAGAGATGGGGTAAAAATGTTTACACTTCTGCTACTCTTTCAGCTAGGGCCTTGAACTGTCAATTTCACATGATACAGTATCAAGAATTTATGCTAGACCAGTTAACCAAAAAACTGTCCTCGAATGAAACAGTAGATAAAAAATATGTGCAGGAAATGGTACATAACATTCAACAAGTCAGTAACCATTCCTTAAAATGCGGCTATGATGCACTGGAGGCTTCCTTTAGATCAGCCATGACTGGCACAGTTATCAGAAGGCATGCATGGTTAAAAGAACAGGCCTTACCAGACCATGTCAAATCAAAACTATTAGATGCTCCTATGGATAAGATCAATTTGTTTGGCTCTCCTGCACAACAAGTGCTGAAGAAGATGGAAGAGAAGGCAAAATCTGTCCAAACAGTGAAAGATTTCTTACAGGTCCAACCTCCGTGGTTTAGCAGGAATTGGCCCTCCAAGAATTGGTCCTTTCCAGACTCCTCCAGAACTCAGAGAGGCAGGAATAGGCATTCAAGAGGCAGAAGCCAATACAGGGGTGCCTACAGGGGACGCCAGTGGCAGGGCAACAACCAGCGAGGCACAGACACAGACACAGCCACCACCACAACTACAGGTCAATCACAGTGACTTGGCTCTGGCACCGCCTACCAGGGAACAACTACAAGCACCCTTAGGCGGGAAGCTAGCCTTATTTTCAACAAACTGGCATTACATCACAAGAGACAAGTGGATTTTGCAGACAATAGACCAAGGTTACAGGTTTCACTTCCATACTCTACCAGGGAAGAGAGGAATGCCAAACCTACCTCCAAATCAAAAGACAGAAGCTCTAAAACAAATATCTCAATTATTAAGGATGAGAGCTGTAGAAAAGGTACCATCTATGGAGCAAGGAAAGGGATTTTACTCCAGACTCTTCCTGGTACCAAGAAAAGAGAGCAAATGGAGACCTATTCTCGACCTGTCCGCTTTAAACACATTCCTCATTGTCCCAAAATTCAAAATGCTGACTCTACAGCAGCTTCTTCCCATGCTGGGCAAGGAGTCTTGGCTGGTAACTCTAGATCTCAAGGAGGCATACCTGCACGTCCCCATACGACCAAATTGCAGGAGATACCTCAGATTTCTTGCAGGATCAGAGCATTATCAATTCTCAGCATTGCCCTTTGGCTTATCTACTGCGCCCAGAGTGTTCACAAAATGCCTGGCATCAGTAATTGCTCATTGCAGGCTTCAGGGAATCCAAATCTATCCTTACCTGGACGACTGCCTGATACAAGCGGACAACAAAAACAAGCTAGCAGAAGACTTGCAAAGGGTCATTTACCTGCTACAAGCCCTGGGATATACAGTCAATAAAAAAAGTCAAGGCTGATACCATCCCAAAGGATAACCTTTTTGGGTGCAGAGCTAGACACATCAAAACAAATGGCATTCCTAACAGTAGAAAAACAGAAGCAACTACCTCTCTACTTTTTGGCATTAACAAAACAGGACCAGCTAACAGCAAGAAAAGTCCTGCAAGCCTTGGGCTTCATGGCATCCTGCATAATTTTGGTTCCACATGCCAGACTGCATATGAGAAAATTACAGTGGTACCTAAGGAATTTATGGTCTCAACACCAGCACAGCCTAGAAACTCAAATTCCAATAATTCCATGCCTGAAACAAGAATTCCTATGGTGGGCTCAGGCCTGTCAGGCAAACACAGGATTGCCCTTCCACAACACTCAGCCAAGCCAAACCATCACGACGGACGCCTCAGACCTCGGTTGGGGGGCCCACATGCTGGACAAGTGCATTCAAGGTTTATGGACTCCAGACCAGCTGCACCTACACATAAACCTAAAGGAAATGCTGGCAGTAAAACTGGCAATTCAGACATTCAGACCATTTCTACGACAAGGCCAATTGATAAGGACAGACAACACCACAGTTATGTGGTACATCAACAAACAGGGGGGCACACATTCGTACCCTCTATGCCGGATGGCACTGGACCTCTGGAATGTGGCCCTGAGCTACAACATACAGTTACAAGCAGTTTTTGTACCAGGAAAAGAAAACATTCTAGCAGACAGATTAAGCAGGACCACCACGGATGCCCACGAATGGATGCTGCATCCAGACATCTTCAAAACCATTACAAGAAAATGGGGACTCCCAGAAATAGACTTATTTGCATCCCCACACAATCACCAGCTACAGAAATTCTGCACAAGGACGTACCACCCACTTGCTTGGAAGGTGGACTCCCTCTCTTTCAGCTGGAAAACCTGGCAGCATATGCATTCCCACCACTTCCTTTGATGCACAAGGTGTTATTGAAGATCAAAGAGGAGCGTCCAAGGATCATTCTGATAGCTCCAGACTGGCCAAGACAACATTGGTACCCATTACTGAGGAGCATGTCTCGGGAACAAATGTGGCCCTTACCCTGGTTCCATTGCTGTTAACACAGAACAACTACAACATCCTGCATCCAAACCTGAAAACGCTGCAGCTGACTGCCTGGAACATTGCATAAGGCCAATTAACCCAAATTTATCCCAAAGGGTTAAAGACATTATCCTGGAGGCTCGCAGACCCTCAACAAGGAAAAATTATTCGGCAAAATGGAAAAGATACCTCATTTGGAGTACTACAAAAGGAGAAGATGTGTCTCTGGTAAACATAGCCAACATCCTGGAATACTTGGCAGAGCTCTTTCACAAAGGCCTGTCCTATTCTTCCATTAAGATTCATGCATCAGCTATTTCAGCAGAATACGACTTGGATCCTCCAGTCTTCTCACATCTCCTACTCAGGCAGTTTCTCAGAGGAATTAAAAATGTAAAACCTCATAGGAAACCACCATTACCAGCATGGGACTTGAACTTTGTGCTAGAAAAATTGACACTCCCTCCTTTCGAACCAGCAGCAACAGCAGAATTACAATATTTATCATGGAAAACTGCTTTCCTACTGGCAATCACTTCAGCAAGAAGGGTATCTGAGCTACAGGCATTAATGGCAGTACAACCCTTCCTGATCTTCCATCAAGATAGAGTGTCCATGAGAACAAATCCTACTTTTATGCCTAAGGTGGTCTCCAGAGTATCTTTAAATCAGGCTATCCACCTACCTACATTCTTCCCCAACCCACAGAACAGGGGAGAAAGACTGTTGCATACCTTGGATGTACATAGACAATTACGCTACTACCTGGACAGGACCAAGGGCAATAGAAAAACTGACCAGCTTCTGGTAGCATATGCAACAGGAATGGAAGAAAAAGCAATTTCAAAACAGTCTATTTCAAAGAGGATAGGAAATTGTATCAGATTTTGTTACTCCTACCATGGAAAGAAAACTCCAGAAAACATCAGGCCTCACTCTACAAGGGCTACAGCCACTACCACAGCTTTCCTACGAGGAGTGGCTACCAAGGACATTTTAGAGGCTGCTACTTGGAGCTCCGTGCATACATTTGCCAAGCATTATAATTTACCTTTATACTCTAGATCCCGAGCAGGTTTTGCCACTGCGGTTTTGCAAGGGATCTTAACTACACCATTACTTCCTTTTTCCTCCTCCCCCAGTTTGGCTATGGTATTCTACCCATTTGTAAGGACAGCAGATGCATCCTTGAAGGACATAGTACAGTTTTGTACCTACCATAAATGTAGATGTCCGATAGGAATGCATCTGCAGTCAGGATTACCCTCCCACCTTTCCCCTCTGTGGTACTCCTAGGGTATTTGCCCATCTTATAGCTAGCTGGGGGAATCTATTATGGTGTATTTGTTTGTATATATGTACATACATGCTTATTTTTTGTGTCTGCTCTCTACTATTTGGAATCATTGGCATTTATCCAAATTTAGCCTTCCTAGAGGGCACCTGGCATCTGGGGCAAGAAACACTGAGGAAGATGGCGTCGGCTGATGCCTTTATACCCGAATAACTGCAGCTATGACGTCGGGTGAAGTGCGACACCAGCCGAGGCCAGACCCAGACTTTGGAATCCGGCCGACCGAAGGGCTGCCTGACGACAGGACAACCCATTTGTAAGGACTGCAGATGCATTCCTATCGGACATCTACATTTATGGTAGGTACAAAACTGTACTTTCTTCGTGTTTCACTGTTGCAGTCATTACATTTGGGTTATCTGCGTGCAGGTAGCCCTTAGTCGGCCTGATTATCAAAGTCTTGGGTCCTGCGTCAGTTGCTGTCTCATCTTCCATGACGTCAGGTAGACAGAGGTATAAAGCATGCAGCCGATGCCATTAAACCAGTCTTTCTTGCCGTGGTGCCCAAAGCAGAAGCAATGTGCAAGTGCCGGTCGGCAGACTCCTGAAATTTTCGTTTTAGAGTTTCAGATCCGAAGTCTTCAACTAAGCTAAGTACCCCGTTTGGGATCCTTTTTCTTGCTTTAAACCGATGTCAGTAAAAGTTAATAATTGTATTTCTTGTGGAAATCAAATACCTCATAAAGATTTTCATTTGCACTGCATTCCTTGCTTAGGCCCAGACCACAACGTACCTCGCTGTCGGTTTTGTGCCTTATTCCATCCTCAAACTATTCGTCATTGGTTCATTTTCGCATCTAAATATTTTGGTACTCTGTTCAATTATCCTTTAATGGTTTCGGTAAGCCACCTGGCTGCCGACATTCCGAAAAAACACAAAGATAAAGACAGAGACAGACCGCATAGTTCCAAAGCTGACGACGACGCTTCTCCTAAGCTAGTCACCAGTTCGGTGCTTTTGCAGCCCCTGATACCTACCGAGACCCATTCAGAGTCTGGTATGCCGTGAGATGCTTCTTCGAATGTGGAATCTGTGGTTGTCTCTACCTTGGATGGGTCTGAAGCCGCTGTGCAGGCACTGGCTTCTGAGGGTGTATTCAGGCCTACTGACTTGCATATTAAACCGATGCTATCTTCTTCTTCAAGGCCTAAAACTCGATCCACGTCTAGAAAACCAACACCCAGTCCGCATGGTCAGGCCCCTATGCCTAAAAAATAAGAATGGCTGAAGACATTATTACTCTGATCAGGGGAAGCCACCCTTCTCCCCCTAAGAGACCTAGAACTGATCGTCCTGATTCTTCTGATCAGGATTCTGAAATTTCTGTTTTCTCTGATGATCCGGAGTTGCCCTTATCTACCAGTGTGGATTCTGATGCAGAGGACTTCATTTCCCTTGCTTCCCCTCTAGAGGATTTCTCTCTTGGTGAAACTTTGCATGCTCTTTGGGAGCATTTCCGCTGGGAAAGCCAGGATTTCTCTGACTTAGCCTAGTACTAATCTATGAACCTAACTGCCCTTGAGAGCCATTTTAAGCCTTGCCAATTATCCCTTGTGAGACTCAAACTGTGGACCTTGTGTTTGTAAGCCTAACACCTTAACCATTAGGCCATCCTCCTAACCCCTAACTTCAAAAAGAGGCTTAGGGAGTTCATAATCCTACCTCAACACAGGCCTTTAGCTATCCCTCCTGTACTGGACATTGTAGATAATGCCTTCTTGGAATCTAGCCTGGCCCCTGACACTTTACCTCTGGCTCCCAGAAAACTGGACCGGTATTAGAGTACCTGACTCTCACAAGTTCCTCTTTAAGAATCCTACTGCAGATCCTGAGTCCATTTCACAGGGACCCAAAGGCATTAAGGCTACTACTGCCAAAAACCCTACCCCCCCCCCCTGATAGAGATTCCAAGGCCCTGGACTGATGGGGTAAGAAGGTATACACGTCTGCAACTTTGGCCATTAGGGCCTTAAACTGCCAGTTTCATATGTTAAAGTATCAGCAGCATATTATTGGCTTGCTTAAACAGTAAATGATGTTGATTCCTGACTGTGCTGAAAATGAGGAATTACAGGATTTAATGCATTCTGCTGAACAAGTTGTAAACCTACTTTGCAATGTGGTTTTGATTCATTAGAGGCATCTTGCAGGGCTGCTGTCACGTGTTTATATCACGTTATTGAAAGATGAAAATAGCGAACGCTATTTCATTGGCCCCAAAACATCTAAACATGAAAATATTGAACATTCAGAACAGTGAATTTTTTCCATGGAAAACATTTGCTGCTCCGAAACACATATACACAACGCAAGCACATCAAACAAACAGCAACCATACACATTCACTTAAATTCCTACATCTAACACTACACTAAACTAAACATACACTGCTATCTACCCACTTACCTTAACCCAAACCCTAAGGTCTGTCACTATCTCATACTCATCTAACCCGCGCCCTAACTCTAGCTCACTTAAACCGCCCCTAATCTTAAAGTCTGTCGCTATCGCACACACACCTAATCCGCTCCCTAACCCTAACTCACTTAACCCGCCCCTAATGTACAAACAATCGTGCACTTACCTGAACCCGACTCGGAACTTTCCACCACAGAGCTAAGACTAGCGAAGCCACAGAAACGGCCAACAGAATTCTTTCCTGGGGAAAGAATTTGCTGTTCTGCAGCTTCGCTATTCCTGGCATTCGCTGAATAGTGTTCAATATCAGAACATTCAACGTTTTAATACTTCAGTGTTCTGTTATAGACCAGCTGTCACTGGATCTGTACTTAAAAGGCATGCTTGGCTTAAGGAACAATCTTTCCCAGATCATGTTAAAGCTAAATTACTAGATGCTCCCTTAAACCAAGATGGCCTGTTTGGCAACAAAGCAGAAGTAGTACTTAAAAAGATGGAGGACAAAGCTAAATCTATGCGAACTGTTAAAGATTTCCTACAAGTACAACCTCCCAGATTTACTAGACACTGGCCTTCTAAGAATTGGTCCTTTCCTGTCTCCTCCAGGCCTTCTCAGTCCAAACCCAGAACCAGCAGACCACCCACGCTTCAGTCTCAAGGTACTCACAGACCTAAGCAGTTGGGGGGTTCCCACTTCCAAAGCGGAGAGTAGTAAGACACCCCCCCAATGGTAAACTGTCTCAATGACTTAACTTTAAACCTTCCAAGCCCTGCTCAACTGACTGTTACTTTAGGGGGAAAGATTGCCCTTCATGCAAAAAACTGGGAATTCTTTACCCAAGACAAATGGGTTTTAAATATAGTTTCCCAAGGATACAGATTCCACTTCAATTCCTTACCAACCCCAAACGGTTGGCCAGACCTACCCCCAAATCAGTGGGCAGAGGCTCAAAAGAAGGTTCTCTCTCTTCTAAACATCAGGGCTATTCAACCTGTCCCAGAAGAAGAATGGGGGCAAGGTTTTTACTCAAGACTTTTCCTGGTACCCAGAAAAGACCATTCCTGGCGTCCTATCCTGGACCTGTGTGTCCTAAACACTTTTTTGGTAATCCCAAAATTCAAAATGCTAACTCATCAGCTGCTTCCCATGCTAGGCAAAAATGCCTGGTTGGCAAAACTGGATTTAAAGGAAGCCTACCTGCACACCCCAATAAGGAAATCTTGCAGAAGATACCTATGCTTCAGAGCAGGCTACATGCACTATCAAATGTTCGTGTTTCACTGTTGCAGTCATTACACTTGGGTTATCCTGATGGCAGGCTACCTGCAGTCGGTCTGAATTCCAAAGTCCTGGTCTGGTGTCGGTTGCTGTCGCCTCTTCTGACGTCAGTGCGCCAGGGGTATTTAAGATGCAGCCGACGCCATTTTCTTCAGTCTTTCTTGGCGTGCGGTGCCCGAAGCAAAAGCAGTTTGCAAGTGCCGGTCAGCCGACTCCTGAGATTTTCGAAATTGAATTTCAGATCCGAAGTCTTCAATAAAGCTAAGCACCCCGTTGGGGAAACTTTTTCTTGCTCCAGACCGATGTCAGGAAAAGTTAACAATTGTATTTCTTGTGGGAAGCAAATACCTCATAAGGATTTTCACTCTTACTGTATTCCTTGCCTAGGCCCTGACCACGACGTTGCTAGTTGTCGGTTTTGTGCTAGATTCAATCAATGCACTATTAAGCATCTGTTTGATTTTGCTTTACATTACTTTGGCCGAAGGTTTAACTACATAATGTCATCGGAACAACCGACGACCGGAATACATAAAAAATGCAGACAAAGAAAAGGACAGGCATCCGAGGTCCAAAAACTGACGAAGCCTCTTCTAGGCCAGTCGCCGGTTCTCCGTGAGGTGCTTTCGCAGCCCCTGACACCCACTACCTTAGAGCCACAGGCCGCCTCCGACTCCCACGTGGAGACAACTAGGCCTCTGGAAACTCAAGGTATTGGGCCTACGGAAACTGTTCCCTCAGATGGGTCT
Organism: Protopterus annectens; assembly: GCF_019279795.1. NCBI lineage: Eukaryota > Metazoa > Chordata > Ceratodontiformes > Protopteridae > Protopterus > Protopterus annectens. The sequence goes on from NC_056743.1 coordinate 1,556,144,196, forward strand.
GGAGCCGCTGAGCAGGCATCGGCTTCTGAGGGTGTTTTCAGACCTACACAGCTTACTATCAAGTCCACTTCAGCAGGCAAGGCAAAGTCTAAAACATCACTAAAGATAAAGAAACAAGTACAGCATTCTCCTGGACAGTCATCCATGCCAAAGAAACAGATGCTTAAAATGGCTGAGGACCTAATTACTTTGATCAGGGGTATCCATCCCCCTCCTGAAAAAAGGCCTAGGCAAGACGCTGACTATGACTCTTCTGACCAGGTCTTTTTCCTCTGATTCCTCTTCAGAACAGGGATATTCTCTTCCTCCCTATGAGGACTCTGATGCTGAAGAATCTATCCCTTCAGCCTCTCCTCCTGAGTAATACTCTTTTGGGGAAACCTTGCACACCATGAGGGAGCATTTCCATTGGGAGAGCCAGGATTGTTCAGAATCCAAGAAAAGACTCAGAGACTTTCTTTTACTGCCTCAGCACAGGCCCCTTGCTATCCCCCCTGTACTAGATATTGTTGATGATGTTTTTTCAGAATCCAGTTTGTCGCCCGATTCTTTACCCCCTGCACCAGTCAAGCCAGATAGGTACTACAGGGTCCCAGACTCTCATAAATTTCTTTATAAAAACCCTTCTGCTGACCCAGAAACAATTTCTCAGGGTCCCAAAGGGGTCAAGGCTTCCACTGCAAAAAACCCTGTTCCCTCTGATAGGGATTCTAGAGCACTGGATAGATGGGGGAAAAAAAGTTTACACTTCTGCTACTTTAGCTGTAAGGGCTTTAAATTGCCAGTTTCACATGCTTAAATATCAACAATACCTAATGTCTTTGCTAAAACAGAAAATGCTTACAAGCTCAGAATGTCCTGATAATAAGGAAATGCAGGATTTATTGCATGCAGCTGAACAAGTGGGAAAGCATACTTTGCAATGTGGTTTTGATTCATTAGAGGCTTCTTGCAGAGCCGCAGTTACAGGTTCTGTCATTCGAAGGCATGCTTGGTTAAAAGAACAAAGTTTACCTGATCATGTTGAAGCAAAATTATTGGATGCTGCATTACAGCATGATACTTTGTTTGGTGTTAAGGCAGAAGAGGTGTTAAAGAAAATGGAGGATAAAGCAAAATCAATGCAGACAGTAAAGGATTTCTTACAAGTTCAGCCACCTAGATTTAGCAGGAACTGGCCTTCTAAAAGTTGGTCCTTTCCAGTGTCAGGCCACAAAGAGGCAGATACAGACACCGAAGAGGCAGATCTCAGCCCCAAGGCTCATACAGACCTAAACAATGGGGTGCTTCAGCCTCCAAAGGCGGAGAAGACAAATCTTAACCTTATAGGAAACAGTCCCACTGACTTCCCTCTACAAATGCCAAGCACTTGCCTTTTGGCAGCTTCCTTAGGGGGAAAACTAGCACTTTTCTCACAAAATTGGCACAGGATCACCCAGGACAAATGGGTACTGAATATTATTTCTCAGGGTTACAGGTTCCACTTTCACACCCTACCAAGGCATGCCAGACCTGCCACAAAATCAATGGGCAGAGGCACAAAAACAAATTTCTGCTCTCATGGACATGAGAGCTATTCAAAAAGTACCACAGCAAGAACAGGGGCAAGGATTTTACTCAAGACTTTTCTTGGTACCCAGAAAGGACAAAGCCTGGAGACCAATACTGGACCTGTCAATTCTAAATACTTTCCTGGATGTTCCAAAATTCAAAATGTTGACACTGCAGCAACTTCTACCCTTGCTGGGCAAGAAGGCTTGGCTAGTTACTTTGGACCTCAAAGAGGCATACCTGTATGTCCCAATCAGACCATCTTGCAGAAGATACCTCAGATTCATAGCTGGCTCAATACATTACCAATTCTCTGCACTGCCCTTTGGCTTATCTACTGCACCCAGGGTCTTCACAAAATGCCTGGCACCAGTAATTGCATTTTGCAGACAAAAAGGAATACAAATATATTCCTACTTGGACGACTGCCTTATTCAAGCAGAGAGCAAGGACTTTCTACTAAAGCATCTGGCATTTGTAAAAAGATTAGTAATTTGCCTAGGGTACACAGTAAACGAAAAGAAATCAAAACTAGTGCCCTCTCGAGAGATAATATTCCTGGGTGCAAGCTTAAATGCAACTGCCCAGATGGCTTATCTCACGCCAGACAAGCAAAGGCAACTGACTCATTACTTTCAAATGATGGCAACAAAGACCCAGCTACCTGCAAGAAAAATTCTGCAGGCTTTGGGCTTCATGGCATCCTGCATCCTGCTAATTCCATATGCAAGACTGCATATGAGGAAGCTACAATGGTATCTAAAAAGTGTTTGGACTCAACATTGCCACAGTCTGGAAACAATAACTCTTATTCCCTGCCTACAACAGGAGTTTCGATGGTGGGCACTGGCCTGTCACCACAACAAGGGACAGCCTTTCACTTTACCCACAGCCAGGCAGACACTAACAGATGCATTGGGTTATGCCTGGGGGGCACACATGGCAGGAAAATGTATTCAGGGCACGTGGCCCGCTGACCAACCGCTACCCCAAAACAAAACACGTGCAACACTTAGCTCACAAAGCCAGTGTGCCGAACAGTCACAGCCCTTAAGGCTAAACAACACACCTGATACACTTGTAATAGGTGACTCTATCATCAGGCACACTGACGTCCCGCTCACCAGGCTGAACAAGGAGAAGGTCACGGTGAGCTGCCTGTTGGGCGCTAGGATCCGCCACATAACACAAGCACTCAGGTCACTCCAAGGCAAGTACAAATATGACTCAGTCATTGTCCATGCTGGTGTGAATGACCTGAGACGTACCTCCCTGGACTACATGAAGAGAGACATAGAGGAGCTCTCTGAGCATGTAGCCCAGGCCGGTATGACCCTGACCTTGAGTAGCATCTTACCCTCACCAAGAATGATGCCACAATATGAAGACAAGATGATCAATTTCAACAATTGGCTTAAGTGTTGGTGTCATTCAAAGGGGATCAATGCCTGTCAGCCTGGGATGACATGCTTGACAAGCCACGATGCTTCGCTAGGGATGGCTTGCACCTGTCACCCCTGGGCTTCGGATATTGGCAAAGGCTCTTGCTACCCCCATAGTGCCTTTTTAGGCAAGGCTCAAAAGACAAACCCACCTCCATAGGTATCACAAGGGATAAGAAACTAAGAGAAATGCTACTCAACGCCAGAAGTCTAAACCTCAAGATGCACGCTCGAAACTCTCCTTAGCATGGAGAACATCGATATCTGTGCAGTAACAGAAACCTGGTTCAAGGCTCGAGAGCACCCCAGCACTACCAGGTTATACCCCATACCATGCTTTTCGCCCCAAAACTTGGACGAACCACAAAAGGAGGGAGAGTATCAATATTCGTCAAAGATACCCACACCTCCAGGTTGGTGGCACAGCACGAAGCATCAGAGACTATCCATGTGCAACTAACTGTGGGTAAAACTGCCTTCCAGTTTATAGCCTGCTACAGACCACCCTCCCAAACACAGGAACCCCACTTGGCCTTCCTGAGAATACTGGAAAATATGAAGGTCTCTCCAAACACCATTATATTGGGCTACTTCAACTACCCAAACATAGACTGGGAGCATTACTCTAGCTCCAACACCCTAGCCCAAAGGTTCCTAGAATTTATAAACTCAAATGCTATGGAACAACTTGTTTTCCCCTCTTGTGGGAGTGGTAACATACTGGACCTGATCATCACCAACATGGGGACACTATGCTCCAGACCAGAAGTGTATCCCTCACTGGTAAGATCAGACCATAAACTAATCTCACTGGATATTCACATCCCGACCCCACCCCCTGCCCAGAAAACCACAGTGAAAAACTTCTCTAAAGCAAATTTCACACGCCTCAAAACCGAGGCGAAATCCTTCAAAGCCCCCGGGCCTGTGGAAAATACGTCCCAGACCACAGAATCCTTTATAAACGCATTCTATGAACACCTTCAGGAATGCATGGATCATGCAATCCCAAATAAAACCAAGACCCAATCCTCCAAAGGCAGACGTCCTGTCTGGTGGACCCCAGCCATAAACAAACTATACAATAGAAGGAGGAAGCTACTACATGATAGAGCAAAATCCCAAAAAGGGAAGGCATCTCTGATCAGTAGTAACAAAAACTACGGGCACTCATAAAATTGTCTAAGGCCAGCTTCGAGAGAAAATTGCACAGGATACTAAGGATAATCACAAGGCTTTCTTTAGTTATGTTAGGAACGTGGGTGGGAATTCCCAGATATGCTCAGAATTGGTCCAAAATGACAAAAATACACGAACCCACAGACATTGCCAACATCCTAGCTGACAGGTTCAGTGCAAACTTCTCCCCTCTCCCCACCAAAAGGGCAAATATCTATCCCAACAGAGTGCTGCCCCTGACATCTCAGATGCTCAGGTAAGAGCCGCCTCTCCAAAGCAAAAACACAGCATCAATGGGACCAGATGGTGTCCCGGCTCGTCCTACATGAACTCCAAGAAGAGCTAAACCCAAACATAAAACTACTGTTCAATCTTAGCCTTATTACAGGATATGTACCCAAAGAGTGGCGTGCAGCAACAGTGGTCCCTCTCCACAAAGGTGGTGCCTCAACGGATCCTGGAAACTATCGCCCCATAAGCCTGACTAGCTTGGTCTGCAAAGCTATGGAAAGGATCATCATGGACCTCATAAATAAAGATATTGGGGACCTACAGACACTGGATCCTACCCAGTTTGGCTTTGTTAAGGGCAGATCCTGCCTCTTAAACCTGGTCGATTTCTTTGAAACAGTCACCAAGGCCATTGACGAGGGAAGGTGGTCCACACAGCCTACCTGGACCTCGCAAAAGCCTTCGATACAATACCCCACTCGGGCATTATAGATAAGCTCACCAGCTTAAATATAAACCCCTATGTCACTAGATGGGTTGCAAACTGGCTCAAGGACAGAACCCACATGGTTAGAATTGCTGGAGCCATGTCAGACTCCAAACCAGTTACAAGTAGCGTCCCACAAGGCTCAGTCCTGGGACCTCTCTTGTTCGGTATATATTTCTCGGCGGTACAAGCCAACACGGAAGGACTGTGGCTGACCAAGTTCGCAGATGACTGCAAACTGGGCCATAATCAACTCTCCAGCCGACACAAGCATCCTCCAAAAGGGCCTCATAGAAACAGACAACTGGTGCCAGAGCCATGGCCTCAAGCTAAGCCAAAAGTGTATAGTCATCCCTTTGGCAAAACAAAGTGCCCACAAATTACCACATAGGTGGTAATCCATTAAGTACAGAAGAAGTCATTAGGGACCTGGGGACCCAAGTTGATAGCAATCTCTCATTTGACAACCACGTGGCCAAAGTGGTTAGAAAAACATTTTATATAGCCCACCTAATCATGAAGGGATTCACATCTAGATCAGGGAGGTCATCGCCTCTTTACTCATCCCTCATCAGGCCCATAATTGAGTACAATGCCCCTTTTGGGATGTACCTTACCAGACACCTGCAGCAACTGGAAAGACCCCAAAAGTACATCACCAAGAGGATCAAAGGGCTCAAACAGATGCCGTATGCTGCCCGGTTAAAGAAACTCCAGCTCTACTCAGTGGCATACCGCCTGCTCAGAGGCGATCTGTGCCTGACGTATAAAGCCATGTCCAACCCAGAATTAATGGACATGCTGCACCTCAGAAAATCCAAATCCCATCGAGCTACACGCTCGAGAGACTTGAACCTCAGCACTGAAATAAATAGAACATGCTGGAGGGGCAGATTCATAACCCAGAGGCTCCCTTCACTCTGGAATAAAATCCCAGTCCAGGTTAGGCAGAGTCCCACATTGACTCTCTTCAAGAGGAATCTTGATGAGTGGATGGGAGATCGTAGGTTTACCCCGACTATTACTTCTGTGTCACTGTTAGACAAAGGCACAGTATACTAACCTCAAAAAAAGGCATAGCAAAATTAATTTAAAATGGGTGGCGAAAGCCAAACACACTCTGGCTAGGCTTATAAATCCCCTAGGGCAGATAGCCTAGTATGAACCTATGAACCTATGACCAAATGCATCTTCACATCAATCAAAAAGAGGTGCTAGCTGTACAGAATGCTCTGACAGCCTTCAAGGATCTACTACATCCAGGACAACTATTACTAAAGATGGACAATACTACAGTTATGTGGTACATAAGCAAGGGGGCACACAGTCCTACCCCCTCTGCAGGCAAGCCATGACTTTGTGGAACACAGCACTGACCTGCCAAGTACATCTACAGGCACAATTCCTGCCAGGAAAGAAAAATACTCTGGCAGACGAACTAAGCAGAAACCTCATGGACCCTCACAAGTGGAAACTAAATCCACAGGTCTGCAGCATGATAACAAGGAAATGGGGATGCCCAGACATAGATCTTTTTGCCTCCCCTCACAACTGCCAACTACAGAAATTCTGCACAAGGACTTATCACTCACAAGCATGGAAAGTGGATGCTCTATCATTCAGCTGGAAAACCCTACCAGTTTATTCCTTTCCACCACTGCCTCTCCTTCCCAAGGTACTCCTAAAAGTCAGACAAGAGAAGCCAAAAATGATTCTGATTGCCCCAGACTGGCCACGCCAGCACTGGTACCCAATCCTAAAGAGATTGTCTCAAGGCCCAGCCTGGACTTTACCTCAAATTCCTCATCTTCTGACTCAACAAAACAATCAGATCCTGCACAGCCAACTCAGGACCTTTAATCTGGCTGCATGACTGATGATATAGCCACTCAGAACACATCTGTCTCTAAAGCGGTTATGGATGTCATTTTGGAAGCCAGGAGGCCCAGCACCAAGAAATCTTATGCAGAAAAATGGAAGAGATTCTGTGCTTGGAACCAGGCACAAGTACTTGAACCACTTGTTCCAAATATTCCTCAGATTTTACAATATCTAACTGAGATGCTGGACAAAGGCCTATCCTTCTCATCAGTTAAGATCCATGCCTCTGCCATTTCAGCTCATTACAATATGGAACCTCCTATTTTCTCTCATCCACTGCTAAGACAGTACCTCAGAGGGGCAAAAAACATAAGATCCCCAAGGAGAGCACCAATACCTACACGGGACCTCAACTTTGTCTTAGAAAAGCTCACGCTGCCTCCTTTTGAGCCAGCCAATACAGCTGATATAAAATTCCTATCATGGAAAACTGCTCTGCTCCTAGCAATGAATTCAGCAAGAAGAGTCTCAGAGTTACAGGCATTAATGGCAGTGGAACCTTCATCCGGACAGGGTTTCTCTAAGGACAAACCCAACATTTATGCCAAAGGCAAAGGACAAACCCAACATTTATGCCAAAGGTAGTATCCAGTGTGGCTCTTAACCAAACCATTCATTTGCCAACATTTTATCCAAAGGGGAGAGACTTATGCACTCTTTGGACATACACAGGCAGCTACGCTTCTACTTGGGCAAAACAAAAGCTTTCAGAAAAACTGAGCAACTGTTTGTAGCATATGCTGCAGGATCACAAGGAAAGGCTATCTCAAAGCAGACTATTTCAAAATGGATAGGACACTGTATTTGTTTCTGCTATGCACAGCATGGCAAGTCAGTGCCTAAAATATTAGGCCACATTCTACCAGGGCAGCAGCCACTTCAGCCTTTCTCAGAGGAGTACCAACCAAGGAAATTTTGGAGGCTGCAACTTTAAGTTCAGTGCACACTTTTACCAAGCATTATCACTTACCTCTTTACTCTAAATCCAGAGCAGGCTTTGCCACTGCAGTTCTGCAGGGCCTCATAGCCACTCCTAATCCTATTTAGACCCAGCCGCCCTAGCCAGGGCACACTATTAAATCATCTGGATTTGTAAAGAAATTACTAACTTCTCTGGGGTACACCATAAACAAAAGGAAATCACATCTAGAAGCCTGCCAACAAATTGTATTCCTTGGAGCAAGTTTGAATACAACTTCCCAGATGGCTTACCTCACGCCAGAGAAACAAGTTCATTTGACAGCCTACTTCAAACTATTGGCCACAAAGACCCATCTATCTGCAAGGAAAATACTGCAAGCCCTGTGGTTCATGGCCTCTTGCATTCTACTAATTCCATATGCAAGACTGCATATGAGGAAACTATAATGGTATCTAAAATTCAACATTCTCAGGACCTAGAATCAGTTATTCCTATCATATTTTGCTTAAAAACAGTGGTCCTTTGGTGGGCCTGCCACCACATCAAGGGACTGCCATTCACTCTTTCCCCTGCTGCCCAAACCCTAACAGACGCATCGGACTATGCATGTGGGGCTCACTTGGCAGGGCAGTGCATTCAGGGCAAATGGAAGCAGAGTCAAATGCACCTGCATATCAATCGAAAAGAAATGTTAGATGTACAGAATGCTCTGACAGCCTTCAAGCAGCACATCCTTCCAGGACAGTTATTGGTAAAGACTGACAATACCACTGTTATGTGGTACATAAACAGGTAGGGGGGATCCCACTCATACCCTCTCAGCAGACTAGCCATGGCTCTGTGGAACACAACCTTGAGCTACCAACTGCACCTACAAGCTCAATTCCTGCCAGGCAAGCTAAATACACTGGCAAACGACCTAAGCAGAAATCTCATGGACCCACACAAGTGGAAACTGGAACCAAAGATGTTAAGTTGTCTATCTCGCCTTCGTTCTTGCTGGTTGGGATCAGAGCCGATCCTCTGCTCCGACTCTGCCATCTTCTATAGCTCGAGAGCTGTTTACTGGCTCGAGGCTACCCCTTATCCCATGATGCCTAGTGCTAGCTACCCAGATCTCGTTTGCCGCTTCAGCTGTGAGGTATTGCTTTTACTGGCTCAGGCTCGTATAAGTTTTTTATTGAACCTTTTATTGTAAGACTAGTGTTTTTTCTGAGAGTTATTGTTTAAATTGTCTCTCTAACTTGTGTTAAGTGTATTTGTAGTCCTTTCCCTTAGAACTCGTTTAAATTAGAGTTCTCCCCCTCCCCACCCCTATCCCTTCTTGTAGATTAGCATTTAGCTTGAGGCTTTCCTTCTATCTTATTTTTAGGTAGCCGTTTAAGTTAGAGGCTTCCTAGTTTAAAAAAAAAAATGCCATGCATTTAGTCCAAGAGTTCTGCAGGTGCATAAGAATAAGCTTATTCTTAGGGGTCTTTTGAAGCCCCAGGATTCACCGGCCAAGGCTCAGCCTGTGAAATCCCCTAAACCGGCCAATTCGTTGGCTCCAAGCTCGGAGCAGTCATTGGTTTAAACTTTACCTGCTACTTCGGTTCCAGCCGGAACCGAGGAGACTATCTCCCCGTCGGCTCCAGCAGAGTCTTCGGAGCTGTTGTGGACCCACAAGAGACTGAGGTCCCCTTCCCTGGAATCCATACATTCAGCTCCTCGGTCTCCCCTGCTGCAGAGTGAGCGCAGTCACAGATCTTCCCACTCCTCTGTCCTTTAGGCTCTTGGATCACAACGTGGAGAGAGTGGTCAGTAGGTTGCTGAAGTCGCAGGCACTTGCCAAGATGTTGTCCAGCCCTCCTCAACAGGTGTCTGCTCCGTCCACTTCGATCGATATTCCTCCTCTGACTCCATTGAGCTCGGAGCCTGAGTTCGTTGGGGTTCAAGTCGTGGAACCGTCTGCTCCGATGACTATTTCTCTTTCGGTTCCGTCGTCTGCTCCGATTCCATTGATGGTGCCGTCCGTCGAGGGATCTGGGCACCGAGGCTCCCTCGTCGGCTCCGAGGGGGCAAGTGGCATCGGACCCTTGTCCGACCCCGTTCTCCCTCTCGAAGCGTCGGAGCAGGTGATCTCGGCTCCTAAATCGGCCTCTGAGCCGTCTCCCTCTGTGCAGAGATGGATTCTGATTTCCTTGGAACCGGAGCCTTCTCTGCATCGTGGCAGGGACGCCTTCTATGTCATGAGGAGTGTGTTGGCCTCTGAGTCAGCTCCACGATTGACCCCACTGGCTCCGTCCCCTATAGTGCCTGCGTCAAACTCTGCTCATCCTCCAGACCCCAAGCGTGGGGAACCGGTGCTCCAGGGCACCCCATTTGGCGTTTCCTCTTCTTCCGAGGCCTCCCCTGATCATTCAGAGGAGCCCCCTTGGAAGAAGTGCAAGAGGAAGCACATTGACTCCCCTGAGTCTGTCACTTCTGATACAGACTTAGATGACTCGGAAGGGTCCCCAAGATCCCCCTCTGAAGATGTTTCCTTCTCGGTCATCCTCTAAATGCTTAAGCAGAGGGGGAACTGGAATCCCCTAGCCCCTACCGAAGATGAGTCTGTATTCCTGGATGCGTTCGGTTCCCGACCTTCCACCTCCTGGGTTTCTCCGCCTTTCGATCCACAGATGTCAGTGGTGGCTCGAAAGGCTTGGTCAGCCCTGGATTCAGTGGAACCAACCCCGAGGAGACCTGGCAAGTTTATCACTGCACCCCTTGATAAGCAGTTCCTTACAAAAGGTGTTCCTGTGGATGCCATGGTGGTAGCAGCAGCCACTAAAAGAGCGGAAACTTCTTCGTCTGTCCATCCTCCTAACAAGGAGTCTAGGACTATAGACAGATACGGGAAGAGAATGTTTGCTTCAGCGACCTTTTCTATGAGGTCACTGAATTACTTATGCCATTTTACCCGGCTTCAGAGGGATCTCCTTAAAGAGCTCGAGAGATACCCTTCAAGATCCATCAGCTGAAGGGGCTCAAGCTAAAGTGGCTTCTCAGCTGGCGACCCTTAATTCTGTGGTCAACTCCTCCATGAGGCTCATTTCCTATGCCACCGATGGTGCGAGTAGAGCCGCAGGTACAGGCGTGGCCCTTAGGAGACACGCATGGATGCGACTGTGTAATTTTGTGGAACCCTTTAGAGCGTCATTCACTAACACCCCCCTTGATGGTTCCTTTCTCTTTGGATCACAGGTGAAAGACACTCTGATTAGGTGTGAGCAAGAACGCAAGACTCTCTCTGCTGTTGGGTCCGTTTTTCCATTCCTTCCAGACCATACCCCAAGGGTCAGAAGAGTGGTAAAATGTGGTTTTGAAAATCCCAGGGAGCCTTGCATGACACGCGTAGTGATTTTTTCCTCCATGGGTAGAGGAGGAAATAACAGACACCACCCTCATGGCAGAGAGGGTCCGCAGAACCAGGGCAGCAGAGAATCCTTCTCTGAGAAGCCCTTCCAGCATCCCTGAAAGGTTGCCCGGCTGCCTGCCTCTGGAGGCAGTTGGGGGAAGACTTTCACTGTACCCAAAAGCCTGGCAAAATTTAACGCAAGACAAATGGGTACATCATATCCGGAGGTTACAAAATTCCCTTCTTTCAACCCCCCTTACCATCAAGCAAATCCCTTCTAGATGGTTCCACCCAATCTAAGGGACGAAGCAGTCATAGAAGTTTCAGAACTGCTAGAAAAAAGTCATCCAGGAAGTCCCGGCAGACAAACACGGATCCGGAACTTATTCAAGGTTCTTTTTGGTACCAAAAAAGACAGGGGACTGGAGACCGATTCTGGATCTCAGCAGACTAAACAAGTCTGTTCAAAGAAAAAAGTTTCAGATGGTCACTGTACAGTCCATTCCACCCTTTCTGGGTCAGGACAATTGGATGTGCTCCATAGATCTCCAGGATGCGTACTGTCGCATCAAAATGGACAGGCGCTCCAGGTGATTCCTTCGCTTCCGGCTGGGAGCCAGTCATTACCAGTTCAGAGCTCTGCCCTTTGGTCTCAAAACAGCCCCCAGGTGTTCACCAAATGTATGGCAGTGGTCATGGCTCACCTGAGACGTCGAGGATTCCAGGTGTTTCCATATCTAGACAACTGGCTCCTTACTGCTACTACCAGGCATCAACTTCTAAAAGCCAGGGACTACACAATCACAATTTGCTCCCAGCTAGGCATTACAATAAACTTCGAAAAATCTGCCTTGTTGCCCTGTCAATCTAATACTTGTATAGGAGCAGACTTAGACACAAGGAGTACGTCCGCTAGGCTACTGCCAGACAGGGTGGCCACAATTCACCAGCAAGTACAAATTCTGATGCAGTGCAAAAGGATCCAAGTCAGGTTGGTCCTTCAAACTCTGGGTTCCATGTTGGTGGCAGTTCTTCTAATCCCACTGGCCCGCTTTCATATGAGAATCCTTTAGTGGCTTCTGTTCACACAGTGGTCTTTTCAGCAGCTGCCCATGTCTCACATGATCATGATTACAGAAACATGTAAAAGGCACCTTTCCTGATGGATGGTCTCCCCACTAGTGTCTCAGGGCAGACCATTCATTCAGTCCCCTCCGGTTGCCACAGTGACCACAGATGCCTCCCTGATAGGGTGTGGGGGGGGGGCATTATCAGGGCAGGACAGTCCAAGGTACTTGGCTGCCTCACGAGTACCATCTGCACATAAACGTCATAGAAATGAGAGCCGTGCTCCTAGCGTTGCAAGTTCTTCAGGACTCTCTCTCTTCTGGGACCATTGCAGTTCAAACGGACAACATGTCAGTGGTGTGGTACATCAACAAGCAGGGCGGAGCCAGGTCCTACCCCCTATGTCGAGAAACACTCAGACTCTGGCAGTGGGCGATTTCCTCCCAACGATTTCTGATTGCGACACACATCCCTGGGAAGTCCAACGTCATAGCGGACAGGTTCAGCAGAGCTATTCTCATGCCTCACGAGTGGTCTCTGAATCAGGTAGTTGCGGATCTGATCTTCTGCAAATGGGGACAGTCTTGCTGCGATCTTTTTGCCATCCCTTTCAACAGCAAATGCAGCAACTACTACTCCCTTCTGCTTCCCGGTCACTCTCCCGGAGACTCTCTAGTCCACGATTGGCCTGAGGGGCTTCTTTATGCCTTCCCTCCGTTTCCTCTTATACCGAAACTCCTACAGAAAGCAATTTCGTTGGGTTGCAAAATTATCCACCTTGCCCCCTACGATCCTCGACAGATATGGTTCCCGTTTCTGCACCTTTACCTTCTCGAGCAGCCCTGGACTCTGGGTCCTATTCCAGACCTGCTGATTCATCAATCAGGCAGGCTGCATCAATCCCTCCAAACACTCCAGCTCACAGCTTGGTTGCACCACTTAGCCAGGCTTCCCAGCATTTCCCCGGCCGTTAGTGAGATTGTTTCCTCTCACAAGTCCGCCACTAGAAAGATTCATGCTAGCAAATGGAAACGTTTTTCTTGTTGGGCAGAGGCTAGGAACATAGATTCCTTTTCAGCCCCAGTCCACGAAATCTTGGAGTTCCTAGCAGAACTTTTTCATTCTGGGTCCGCTTCTGCTACAATCAGGGTTCAATTGGCGGCCATCTCTAACTTTCATGATGGGTTGTGTAATGTAAACATTGTCTCATAAGCTATGTAAAGCTTTTCTCAGAGGGGCTACTCTCCTTAGGCCCCCAGTGACAGATCCCCCTCCTCCTTCGGACCTTAATTTGGTACTAACCTCTTTAATTATGCTCCCTTTTGAACCAGCAGCATCCTGCTTCATTAAGTTTCTATCTTTGAAAACTCTCTTTCTGGTAGCTATTACTTCAGCCAGATGCGTCTCTGAACTTCAGGCACTAAGTGTTCGTCCTCCATACTTAGTTTTTCATAAGGGCAGGGTTGCTCTGAGGACTAATCCCTCTTTCCTCCCGAAAGTCTGCTCCGAAAATAATCTAAACCAATCTATAGACCTCCCTGTATTTTCCCTAACCACACCAGCAATGCAGAATACAAATTACACCAATTGGATGTTCATAGACAATTGCGTTTTTACCTGCATAGAACGAAGTATATATGGAAGTCGGACCAACATTTCCTTTCCTATGCTCAGGGCAAACAAGGTCTCCCAGTTTCCGGAGTGACCTTATCTAGGTGGTTGTCACATTATTACCTTCATCTATCAATTGAGAAACAAAGAGTTGTCTATCAAACCGAAAGGTCATGCTACTAGGGCTTTGGCCACCTCTGTAGCCTTCCAATCTAGGTTACCCATGGATTCTATCTGTGCAGCTGCTACGTGGGCAAATCCTCATACCTTTATTTCTCATTACAAGCTAGATATGGTCTCCAGGAGCAGAGCTGACTTTGGTTCCACTGTTCTGAAGAGTCTGTTCCAATGAGCCGCCCAGGATTGTAGGTGCTAGGGACGCTGTCCCAACCAGCAAGAATGAAGGCGAGATAGACAACTTAACATAAAGAAGTTATGTACCCTACCATAAAGTTCCATGTTAGTTGTCTTCATCTTGCCTTCTTTCTTGCGTCCCACCCTCCGTCCCCCTGTCCTATTGGATCGATAGGAGTTTTGGTTTCACTGGCTGAGTGTTCTCTGGTTTGTTTCCTCTATTGACTTAGAGAGTATGAAAGGTATGCTCAACCTGTTCGTTTGGACAGGTTGATTCTCTGGCTATGTCGGGGGGTTGGCTATTACAAACGAGATCTGGGTAGCTAGCGCTAGGCATCATGGGATAAGGGGTAGCCTCGAGCCAGTAAACGGCTCTAGAGCCATAGAAGATGGCCGAGTTGGAGCCGAGGATCGGCTCCGATCCCAACCAGCAAGAAAGAAGGCGAGATGAAGACAACTAACATGGAACGTTATGGTAGGTACATAACTTCTTTATATTCACCATTTTGAGAAACAAATGGGGGATCCCAGTGGTAGTCCTGTTTGCCTCCTCTCAGAACTGCCAATTGGACAAATTTTGCACAAGGACTCCTCACAGACAAGCTTGGAAAGTGGATGCCCTGTCCTTTACCTGGAAAAATCTATCAGTTTATGCCTTTCCCCCTTTGCCTCTCCTGTCCAAAGTGCTACTAAAGATCAAACAAGACAAACCAAGGACAATACTTATTGCACCAGACTGGCCATGCCAACACTGGTACCCCCCCCTGTGCAGTGTGTCACTTCATGGCACCTGCCTCAGACCCCTGCCCTGCTGTCCCAGCAGGAGGGCCAGATTCTGCACCCATAGCTTTAAACCCTGAACCTTGCAGCCTGGCTAATTACATGATCTGTCTGTTAGCATCCCTCAGTAAGCAAGTGATAGATGTCATTCTGGAGGCAAGGAGGCCTAGTACTAGAAAACCCTATGCTGAAAAATGGAAAATATTCTTCTGTTGGAGCCAAACTCAGGGGATGGACACAACAGGCCCAGACAGGATGCAGACAATGAATCTTTGGACCAGATGTCCATTTCTTCAGATTCATCCTCAGACCTAGGATATTCCCTACCCCCGTATGAGGATTCTGATGCTGAGGAATCAATTGCATCAGCCTCTCCACCTGAGGACTACTCCTTTGGGGAGACCTTACATACCATGAGGGAGTATTTCCATTGGGAAGGCCAGGATTACTCTGAGTCCAAGAAAAGGCTCAGAGACTTCCTTTTATTACCTCAACACAGACCCCTTGCTATTCCGCCAGTTTTAGATATTGTGGATGATGTGTACACAGAATCCAGCCTGAACCCTGACTCCTTATCTCCAGCCCCAGTTAAGCCTGATAGATATTAGAGTCCCTGACTCTCACAAATTTCTGTATAAAAGCCCTGTTGCTGACCCGAAACTATATTTCTCAGGGACCCAAAGGGATTAAGGCCTCATCAGCAAAAAACACAGTTCCCTCTGACAGAGATTCCAGAGCATTTGACAGATGGGGAAAGAAAGTATATACGTCTGCAACTTTAGCAATGAGAGCCTTAAACTGCCAGTTTCACATGCTAAAATATCAGCAATATTTGATGTCTCAGTTGAAACAAAAGATGCTTCCAGATTCAGATCCTCCTAATTTTAAAGAAATGCAGGATTTATTGCATGCAGCTGAACAAGTGGGAAAACATACTTTGCAATGTGGGTTTGATTCCTTAGAGGCCTCCTGTAGAGCAGCAGTTACAGGCTCTGTCATTAGAAGACATGCTTGGTTAAAAGAACATGCGTTACCAGATCATGTTAAGGCAAAATTATTGGATGCACCTTTGCAGCGGGATGTGTTTGGAGTTAAGGCAGAGGAGATATTAAAGAAGATGGAGGATAAAGCAAAATCTATGCAAACAGTGAAGGATTTCTTACAGGTTCAGCCTCCTCGTTTTAGCAGAAATTGGCCAACAAAGAATTGGTCCTTTCCAGTCACAAGCAGACCTCAAAGGGGCAGATACAGACGTCCAAGAGGTAGAGGTCAAGCACAAGGTCCTTAAGGCCGCGACAGTGGGGTACACCAGGCCAGAAAGAAGGGGAAGACAGGCCCCAAACATATAAAAAGCAGCCTCAATGACTTCCCACTACAGCTGCCAAACAGCTCTCTCTTGGCAGCCCCCTTAGGAGGAAAACTGGCTCTTTTCTATCACAGTTGGCATTGCATCACCAAAGACAAATGGGTTCTCAGCATTGTATCTCAAGGTTACAGGTTCCACTTTCACACTCTGACAAGCTTAACAGGAATGCCAAATCTGCCACCAAATCAATGGGCAGAGGCTCAAAAACAAATTATAGCACTCATGGACATGAGAGCTATTCAAAAGGTACCACCACAGGAGCAAGGACAAGGATTTTACTCGAGACTCTCTCTGGTTCCCAGAAAGGGTAAAGCCTGGAGACCCATTCTGGATCTTTCTTCTCTAAACACTTACCTGGAAATTCAAAATGTTGACACTACAGCAGCTTCTTCCCATGCTGGGCAAGAAAGCTTGGCTCGTGACTTTGGACCTCAAGGAGGCATACCTGCATGTCCCTATCAGACAAAACTGCAGAAGATACCTCAGATTTCTAGCTGGTTCAATGCACTATTAATTCTCTGCACTGCCCTTTGTGAAGACCCAGGGCGCAGTAGATAAGCCAAAGTGCCTGGCACCAGTAATTGCATTTTGCAGACAAAAAGGAATTTAAAATTTTTCCATACCTGGACGACTGCCTGATTCATGCAGAGAGCAAGGACATTCTTCTAAAGCATCTGGTGTTCGTAAAAAAGTTATTAAGTTGACTGGGGTACACAGTAAACGAAAATAAATCAAACCTGGTGCCCTCACAAGAGATTATTCCTGGGTGCCAGCTTGAACACAATGGCCCAGATGGCTTATCTCACGCCAGACAAGCAAGGACAACTGACTCAATACTTTCAATTGATGGCAACAAAGACCCAACTGCCTGCAAGAAAAATTCTGCAGGCCTTGGGCTACATGGCATCTTGCATACTACTAATTCCATATGCCAGACTACATATGAGGAAACTACAATGGTACCTAAAGAGTGTATGGTCTTAGCACTGTCAAAGTTTGGAAACAAGTTATACCACTAATTCCTTGCCTTCAGCAGGAGTTTCGATGGTGGGCTCAAGCTTGTCACCTCAACAAGGGACAGCCTTTACTCAACCCACAGCCAGGAAAACACTGACAACAGATGCATCGGATTACGCCTGGGGAGCACACATGGCAGGAAAATGTATTCGGGGCGAGTGGCCCACAGAGCAAAGGCATCTTCACATCAATCAAAAAGAGATGCTAGCTGTACAAAATGAATTTATAGCTTTCAAGGACATCCAGGACAGCTACTACTAAAGACAAGACAACACCACAGTTATGTGGTACATAAACAAGCAAGGGGGCACGCACTCCTATCCCCTCTGCAGACAGACCATGACCTTGTGGAATACAGCTCTAGACTACCAAGTTCATCTGCAAGCACAATTCCTGCCAGGAGAGAAAAACACACTGGCAGACGACCTAAGCAGAAACATCATGGATCCCCATGAATGAGAATTGAATCCACAAATATTCAGAATGATAACACAAAAATGGTGGAGCCCGGACATAGATCTGTTTGCATCCCCAATGAACTGCCAGCTACAGAAATTCTGCACAAGGAGTTACCATCCACAAGCATGGAAAGTGGATGCCCTCTCATTCAGCTGGAAAAACCTGCAAGTATACGCTTTCCCACCTTTACCTCTCCTTCCAAAGGTACTCATAAAAGCCAGGCAAGAAGAGCCAAAGATGATCCTGATTGCACCAGAGTGGCCACGCCAGCACTAGTACCCAATCTTAAAGAACTTAGCACAAGAATCACCCTGGATTTTGCCTCAAATCCCACATTTGCTGACACAGCACAACAATCAGATACTTCACAGCCAGCTAAAGACCTTAAACCTAGCTGCATTGAAAATTCCTTAGTCAAGCAAGTAATTCCTCTCTCCAAAGCTGTTCTGGATGTCATTCTGGAGGCCAGAAGGCCTAGCACCAGGAATGCCTACTCGGATAAATGGAAAAGATTCTGTGCCTGGAACCAGGCGCACAGCCTTGACCCTCTTGTCCCAAACATTCCTCAGATACTACAATATTTAACTGAGATGCTGGATAAGGGCCTCTCCTTCTCATCCATCAAGATCCATGCCTCAGCCATTTCTGCTCATTACAACACGGATCCACCTATTTATTCTAATCCTTTGCTCAAACAGTACCTCAGAGGGGCTAAAAACATAAGACCACCCCGTAGAGCACCTACTCCAACTTGGGACCTCAACTTTGTTTTGGAAAATTTAACTTTACCTCCTTTTGGGCCAGACTAACACAGCAGAATTAAAATATATATCTTGGAAAACTGCTCTGCTACTGGCAAATAACATCAGCACAAAAAGTTTCAGAATTACAGGCACTAATGGCAGTGGAACCTTTCCTCATTTTCCACCAGGACAGGGTAGGGTGTCTTTAAGAACTAACCCTACGTTTATGCCAAAGGTGGTATTAAGTGTGGCTCTAAACCAAACTATTCACTTGCCAGCATTTTATCCAAAATCACAGAACAAAGGAGAGAGACTACTACATTCTTTGGACATTCGCAGACAGTTACGCTTCTACTTGGACAAAACCAAAGCTTTCAGAAAATCTGAGCAATTATTGGTAACATATGCTGCAGGAGCACAGGGAAAAGCCATTTCAAAACAGACCATTTCAAAATGGATAGGACAGTGTATACTTTTCTGCTATACTCACTATGGGTAACCTGTAGCTAGCAGCATTAGATCTCACTCAACCAGGGCAACAGCCACTTCCAACTGCCTGCCTCAGAGGAGTACCTACCAAGGCTATTTTGGAAGCAGCAACATGGAGTTCTGTGCATACCTTCACCAAGCATTACCATTTGCCTTTATACTCCAAATCCAGAGCTGGCTTCGCCACTGTTGTGCTGCAGGGCCTTATAGCCACCCCTAATGCCTTATAGAACCAACCACCCTACCTCAGCTTTGGGATTCCACCCAAGTGTAATGACTGCAGCAGTGTAACACGATGAACATGGTACAGTTGTGTACCTACCATAAATGTAGATGTTCCAGTGTAAACTGCTGCAGTCCAGGTTAGCCTCCCTCCTTCCCTTCTTACTTTCTGGTACGTACCTAGGTCTACCCTTTACTACCTATGGGGAGTATTTGCTGGTAACTGAAAATGGTTGTTTGCTTTTCTTTTGTATACTTTTCTAGCAATTTAAATTGCCTACCTATTTGGGGGCACCTGACATCTGGGGCAAAAAACTGAAGAAAATGGCGTCGGCTGCATCTTGTATACCCGTGTCGCACTGACGTCAGGGAGGAGGCGACAGCAACTGACGCTGGACCAAGACTTTGGAACTCGGGCCGACTGGGGAACCGTCTGACGGCAGGATAACCCAAGTGTAATGACTGCAGCAGTGTTTACACTCGAACATCTACATTTATGGTAGGTACAAAACTGTACTTTCCTTTTTAAAAATCCCATTGCAGATCCAGAGACTATTTCACAGGGGCCCAAGAGCATTAAGGCTTCTACTGCTAAAATCCTACCCCTTCTGATAGAGATTCCAGGGAGTTGGATGGATGGGTTAAGAAGGTTTACACTTCTGCAACCTTGGCCATTAGGGCTTTAAACTGCCAGTTTCATATGTTAAAGTATCAGCAACATGTTATTGGACTGCTTAAACAGAAAATGGTGTTGATTCCGGACTGTGTGGAAAATAAAGAATTACAGGATTTAATGTATTCTGCTGAACAAGTTAGAAAACATACTTTGCAATGTGGTTTTGATTCATTAGAGGCCTCTTGCAGGGCTGCTGTTACTGGGTCTGTGCTCAGAAGGCATGCTTGGCTTAAGGAGCAATCTTTGCCTGATCATGTTAAAGCTAAATTGTTGGATGCTCCTTTAAATCAGGACCACCTGTTTGGCAGCAAGGCTGATGAAGTTGTTAAAAAGATGGAAGATAAAGCTAAATCTATGCAGACTGTTAAAGATTTTTTACAAGTTCAGCCTCCTAGGCCCTCTAAGAATTGGTCCTTTCCAGCCCCTTCCAGGTCTTCTCAAGCCAAACCCATACACAGCAAAAACTCCAGGTTTCAGTCCCAGGGGGCACACAGAACTAAGCCGTGAGGGGCCTCCGCTTCCAAGTCTGGGAATAATAAGACTCCACCCCTATGGTAAACTGTCTCAATGACTTCCTTTTAAAATTTCCAAGCACTTAACAACGGACTGCCACTTAGTGGGGAAAGATTGCTCTTCATGCAAAGAATTGGGAACTCATTATCCAGGACAAATGGGTTTTATGTATAGTGTCCCAGGGATACAGATTTCACTTCCACACATTGCCAACACCAAGCGGGTGGCCGGACCTATCCCCAAATCAGTGGGCAGAGGCCCCAAAACAAGTACTTTTTCTCTTAAGCATGGGGGCTATTCAGCTGGTACCAGAAGAGGAAAAAGGACAAGGTTTCTACTCTAGACTTTTCCTGGTACCCAGAAAAGACAATTCATGGCATCCTATCCTGGACCTGCCTACTCTAAACACCTTTTTGGAGATACCAAAATTCAAGATGCTGACTCTTCATCAATTACTTCCTATGCTAGGCAAAGATGCCTGGTTGGCAATACTAGATTTAAAAGAAACATACCTGCACATCCCAATCGGGGAATCTTGCAGAAGATACCTACGATACAAAGCAGGCTTCACGCACTATCAGTTCTCTGCACTGCCCTTTGGCTTATCTACTGCGCCCAGGGGTATTCCAAAGTGCCTAGCTCCAGTTATTGCATTTTGCAGGCAAAGAAATATTCAAATATACCCATACCTGGGCGATTGTCTCATTCAGGCAGAAAGCCAGGGCATACTTTTGAATCAGCTGGCCTTTATACAAAGGGTTCTAAATTGTCTGGGGTACACCATAAACGAAAATAAATCACACCTGGTTCCCTGTCAACAAATTATATTCCTGGGAGCAAGCTTGAATACAACTTCCTAGATGGCTTACCTCACGCCAGAGAAACAAATTCATTTGACAACCTACTTCAGACAAGTGGCCACAAAATCCTTGCTGTCTGTGAGACAAATACTGCAAGCCTTGGGGTTCATGGCCTCCTGCATTCTTCTAATTCCATATGCAAGTTTGCATATGAGGAAACTACAGTGGTATCTAAAAAGCCTATGGTGTCAACATTCTCAAGACCTAGGTACAGTGATTCCTATCATACCTTGCCTGCGCCTAGAGTTCCTTTGGTGGGCAGAGGCCTGCCACCAAAACAAGGGATTACCTATCACACCACACCCTGCCGCCCAAACCCTAACAACAGACGCATCAGACTATGCATGGGGGTGGCTCACCTGGCAGGTCAAATGCACCTGCATATCAGTCAAAAAGAAATGTTAGCTGTACAGAATGCTCTGACAGCCTTCAAGGACCACATTCGTCCAGGACAACTAATGGTAAAGATGGACAACACCGCCGTTATGTGGTACATAAACAAGCAAGGGGGTACACATTCTTACCCCTGCTGCAGACTAGACATGGCATTGTGGAACACAGCCTTGAGCTACCAAGTGCACCTACAAGCTCAATTCCTGCCAGGAGAATTAAGTACACTGGCAGTCGGACTAAGCAGAAACCTCATGGACCCACACGAGTGGAAACTGGAACCAAGGATTTTCAACGTGTTGACAAGCAAATTGGGGAGCCCAGATATAGACCTGGTTGCCTCTCCCCAGAACTACCAATTGGACAAATTTTGCACAAAGACTCCCCACAAACAAGCCTGGAAACTGGATGCTCTGTTCTTCAGCTGGAAAAACCTATCCATCTATGCCTTCCCCCCTCTGCCTCTGCTCTCCAAAGTACTACTAAAAATCCAACAGGACAAGCCAAGGATGGTTTTGATTGCTCCAAACTGGCCGCGCCAACACTGGTACCCCCTCCTGCGCAGTGTCACTTTTATCTCCATGGCACCTGCCTCATACTCCCTCCCTGCTGTCTCAGCTGCAGAACCAGATTCTGCACCCTCCGCTTTTAACACTGAACCTTGCAGCCTGGCTAATTACTTGCTCTCCTTTACCATCCTTCAGCAAACCTGTGATGGATATTATTTTAGAGGCAAGGAGGCCTAGTACTAGAAAAGATTCTGTGCCTGGAACCAATCTCAAGGGATGAGCACAGCAACGCCCAATTTACCTCAGATTTTACAATACTTAACTGAGATGCTTCACGAGGGCCTGTCTTTTTCCTCCATTAAAATCCACACCTGAGCCATTTCGGCTCATTATAACACAAACCTCTTCTCTTCTCTCATCCACTGCTTAAGCAGTTCCTCAGAGGGGCCAAAAATTTGAGACCACCCAGGAGAGCTCCATCCCCAGCCTGGGACCTTGCTTTGTCCTGGAGAAACTCACTCTACCTCCTTTCGAGCCAGCTGCTACTGCAGACTTAAAGTTTCTTTCTTGGAAAACGGCTTTCCTTTTAACAATCACATCAGCTAGAAGGTTATCTAAATTACAGGCCCTTAAGGCAGTGGAGCCTTTCGTCATCTTT
This sequence comes from Protopterus annectens, assembly GCF_019279795.1. Classification (NCBI taxonomy): domain Eukaryota; kingdom Metazoa; phylum Chordata; order Ceratodontiformes; family Protopteridae; genus Protopterus; species Protopterus annectens. The sequence continues at coordinate 1,556,166,983 of NC_056743.1, forward strand.
CATGCGGACAGGGTGTCCCTCAGAACCAATCCATCCTTCATGCCCAAGGTGGTATCCAGTGTGGCTCTTAATCAGTCCATTCATTTGCCAGCCTTCTTTCCCAATCCACAGAATAAAGGGGAACAGATACAACTTAGTCTACTTGGACAGGACTAAACCTCAAAAGAAATCTGAACTGCTGGTGGCATTTGCTGCAGGGGCAGAGGGGAAGGCTATTTCAATGCAAACCATTTCTAAATGGATAAGCCATTGCATTCATTTCTGCTATAAGCACCATGGAAAACCTATCCCCCATGGGATCAAACCTCACTCCTCCAGGGCTGCATCTACCTCTACATCCTTTCTCAGAGCCGCCCTTACCAGGGACATCCTAGAAGCTGCTACCTGGAGTTCTGTACTTACTTTCACCAAGCATTATAATTTGCCAATTTTCTCTAAATCCAGAGCTGGCTTTGCCACTGCAGTCTTGCAGGGCCTTATAGCTGGCCCTAATACTATCTAAATTCCTCCTCCCAGCCGTAGCTTTGGGAATCTACCTAAATGTAATGACTGCAACAGTGAAACATGAACATAGTACAGTTGTGTACACTTACCATAAATGTAGATGTTCGAGTGTATTCACTGTTGTAGTCCTGGTTACCCTCCCTCCAGCCCCCTAACTTCTTTTGGCTATACCTCTGCTTTCCTTTACTATTCTTAAAAGCCTTTTTGGTGTATTTGCTTTTTTGTTGGAGGCATATCTTTGTACTTTTATATTGAATTGCTTCCCATTAGGGGGGCACCTGACATCTGGGGCAAGAAAAACTGATGTAATGGCGTCGGCTGCATGTTTTATACCCCTGACGACCTGATGGCATGGAGAAAGGGACAGCAGCCGACGCAGGACCCAAGACTTTGTTGATCAGGCCATCTGAGGGCTACTGCAAGCAGATAACCCGAATGTAATGATTGCAACAGTGAATACACTCGAACATCTACAGTTCTGGTAAGTGTACACAACTGTACATGTTCATCGTGTTATACTGCTGCAGTCATCACACTTGGGTTATCCTGCCATTAGGCGGTCCTGCAGTCGGCCGAATCCCAAAGTCTTGGTCCTGCGTCAGTTGTCATCGCTTCTTCCCTGACGTCAGTGCGACAGGGGGATAAAAGAGGCAGACGACGCCATTTTCTTCAGTCTTTCTTGCCGCGCGGTGCCCGAAGCTGAAACAGTTCGCAAGTGCCAGTCGGCTAGCTCCTGAGGTTTTCGAATCGAATTTCAGCCCGAAGTCTTCTCTAAAGCTGAGTACCCCATTGGGGAAACTTTTCTTGCCTCAGACCGATGTCAGACAAAGTTAATAATTGCATTTCTTGTGGGAAGCAAATACCTCATAAGGATTTTCATTCTTATTGTATTCCTTGCCTAGGCCCAGACCACAACGTCTCTGGTTGTCGGTTTTGTGCTAGGTTCAACAAACGTACAATCAAGCATCGGGGAGATTTCGCCTGACATTATTTTGGCAGAAAATTTAACTATAGCATGTCGTCGGAGCAACCGACATCAGCAATGATTAAAAACACAAGGATAAGGACAGGCAACCAAGGCCAAGACCAGATACCGAGGCCTCAGCAAGGCCTGCCGCCGGTTTTCAGCGAGGCGCCTACGCAGCCCCTGACTACCGCTGATTTAGAAATTCTGACAGCCTCCCAGACCGAATCAGCTGGGCCTCAGGAGCCGGTTCCATCTCACCCCTCGGACGCCAACCCTGACGGTGATCCGGAGATTTTGGACAGGCCTTCGGTTTCTGAAGGTGTCTTCAAACCGACAACGATCTCTATTAAGTCTTATGCTAAACTAAAAGCCCCCTTAAAAGTTAGGAAACCGGGTCCACAAACCCCCCCCCCCACAGGCCCCTATGCCTAAAAAACAGATGCTTAAGATGGCTGAGGATTTAATTACCCTTATCAGGGGTTCACAACCCCCTCCTGACAAAGGCCTAGACTGGAGGAAGATTATCCTTCCTCTGACCAAGCATCCATTTCCTCAGCTAACTCTTAGGACCAGGATTATTCCTTCCCTCCTTATGAAGACTCAGATGCTGAAGAGTCCATTCCCTCTGTCTCCCCCCCCTGAAGACTACTCTTTTGGGGAAACGTAACACACCATGAGGGAACACTTCCACTGGGAAGTCCAAGATTACTCTGACTCAAGACTCCGTGAGTTTCTTCTTCTTCCACAGCATAGATCCCTTGCAATTCCTCCAGTTTTAGACATTTTGGATGATGTTTACACCGAATCTAGTCTTAAACCCAGATTCCTTACCTTCTGCACCAGCTAAACCAGACAGATACTACCGAGTTCCTGATTCTCATAAGTTTCTATATAAAAGCCCTGTTGCAGACCCCGAAACCATTTCCCAGGGTCCCAAAGGGGTTAAGGCCTCTACTGCTAAGAATCCACTACCTTCTGAAAGAGATTCCAGAGCATTAGAAAGATGGGGGAAGAAAGTGTATACGTCTGCCACTTTGGCCATGAGGGCCTTAAACTGCCAATTCCACATGCTAAAATACCAGCAGTACTTGATTACACAGTTAAAGCAGAAAATGATCCCTCAGACAGATCAACCTGATTTCAAAGAGATGCAGGATTTAATGCATGCAGCAGAACAGGTGGGAAAGCATACCTTACAGTGTGGTTTTGATTCATTGGAAGCCTCATGTAGAGCAGCTGTCACAGGATCTGTAATACGTAGACATGCTTGGCTAAAAGAGCAAGCCTTACCAGAACATGTCAAAGCAAAGTTATTGGATGCTCCATTGCAGAAAGATGTGTTATTTGGTGTCAAAGCAGAGGAAGTTTTAAAGAAAATGGAAGAAAAGGCAAAATCTATGCAGACTTAAAGATTTTTTACAGGTACAACCTCCTCGTTTCAGCAGAAACTGGCCATCAAAAAACTGGTCCTTTCCTGCATCAGACAGACCCCAAAGGGGTAGGTACACGCCCAAGGGGCAGAGGCCAGCCACAAGGTTCTTTCAGGCCTAGACAATGGCATGCAACAACTCAGAGGTGGAGACAAAAGATCTCAACCCTTCAGGAAACAAACACCTTGACTCCCCTCTTCGCCTGCCAAGCAAAATTGCCCTGGCAGCACCTTTGGGAGGAAAACTGGCTCTATTTCCACAAAATTGGCGCATCATGACAATGGACAAATGGGTTCTGGATATTATTACCCGAGGCTACAGATTTCATTTTCACACTTTACCACGGATGAGAGGCATGCCAAATCTGCCTCCAAACCAATGGGCAGAGGCACAAACGCAAATTTCAGCTCTCCTGGATATGAAAGCAATTCAAAAGGTACCTACAAAGGAGCAAGGTCAAGGTTTTTACTCAAAACTATTTCTAGTACCAAGAAAGGACAAAGCCTGGAGACCCATTTTAGACCTCTCAATTCTAAACACATACCTGGAGGTACCCAAATTCAAAATGCTCACACTACAGCAGCTTCTTCCCATACTGGGCAAGGAGTCTTGGCTGGTAACGTTGGACCTCAAAGAGGCATAGCTGCATGTCCCTATCGGACAAGATTGCAGAAGATACCTCAGATTTTTGGCAGGTACAACGCATTATCAATTCTCTGCATTGCCCTTTGGCTTATCTACTGCGCCCAGAGTATTTACGAAATGCCTGGCATCAGTAATTGCATAATGCAGACAACGAGGAATACAAATTTATCCATATCTGGATGACTGCCTGATCCAAGCGGACAGCAAGGCCATTCTATTACAGCATCTAGCATTTGTAACAAAGCTGCTAAGTTGCCTAGGGTACACAGTAAACAAAAAGAAGTCAAAGCTAATACCCTCACAAGACATAATATTCTTGGGTGCCCGCTTAAATACAACCACCCAGATGGCTTACCTCACGCCAGACTAACAAAAACAACTGACTCAATACTTCAAAAAGATGGCAACTTTTACCCAGCTCACTGCAAGGAAAATCCTGCAGGCATTGGGGTTCATGGCATCCTGCATTCAACTAATTCCACATGCAAAGCTGCACATGAGGAAATTACAATGGTACCTGAAAAGTGCATGGACTCAACACAGGCACAGCCTCGAAACAAGTATACCTCTCATTCCCTGCCTTCAAAAAGAGTTCCTGTGGTGGGCTCAAGCATGTCAAATAAACCAAGGTCTTCCTTTTGTCTTACCTCCAGCAAACCAAACTATGACAACAGATTCTTCAGACTACGCCTGGGGAGCACACATGGCAGGACAGTGCATACAGGGCAAATGGTCTGCAAAACAAATGCATCTACACATCAACCAAAAGGAGATGCTAGCTGTGCAAAATGCACTGACAGCCTTCAAGGACCTCTTGCATCCAGGACAACTACTAATAAGGACAGACAACACCACAGTTATGTGGTACATAAACAAACCTGGAGGAACACACTCCTACCCTTTATGCAGACAGGCAATGACCTTGTGGAACACAGCATTGACTTACCAAGTACAACTGCAAGCACAATTCCTGCCAGGAAAGGAAAACCTATTGGCAGACGAATTAAGCAGAAATTTGGCAGATCCTCACGAGTGGAGACTACACCCACAAGTATTTTCAATGATAACTCAAAGGTGGGGACGCCCAGACATAGATCTATTAGCCTCCCCCAACAATTGCCAACTACAGAAATTTTGCACAAGGACTTATCATTCCCTAGCCTGGAAAGTGGACGCCCTATCATTCAGTTGGACAGCATTGACAGTCTATGCCTTCCCACCACTACCTCTCTTGACCAGGTTATTACTGAGTCAGATCAGAGAGACCACAAATGATCCTCATTGCTCCGGACTGGCCACGTCAGCACTGGTACCCATTACTAAGGACCTTGACTCACAGCCCTCCATGAATCTTACCTCAATTCCCACTTCTGTTGATTCAGCAAAACTCTCAGATCCTTCACAGTCAGCTCAGGACTTTAAATTTAGCTGCATGGAGAATACCTTGAATCATCAATCAACACTTCTGTCAAAGGACGTCCTGAATGTCATTTTGGAGGCCAGGATGCCCAGCACCAGAAAAACTTACTCAGACAAATGGAAAAGATTTTGTGCATGGAACCAGGCTAAAGGCCAAAATCCTTGGATACCAAACATTCCTCAAATACTGCAATACTTAACTGAGATGCTACACAAAGGCCCTTCTTTCTCATCCATTAAGATCCATGCTTCAGCCATTTCAGCTCAATATAATATGGATCCTCCCATATTCTCACACCCTTTACAAAGGCAGTTTCTCAGAGGGGCTAAGAATATAAGATCCCCCAGAAAACCCCCAACGCCAGCTTAGGACCTCAACTTCGTTTTAGAAAAATTAACACTGCCTCCTTTCGAACCAGCCTTCTCAGCGGAACTACAGTACTTGTCATGGAAAACAGCTCTGTTGCTGGCTATCACCTCAGCACGCAGGGTCTCAGAACTACAGGCACTTATGGCAGTGGAAACTTTCATCATTTTCCATCAGGACAGAGTCTCTTTACGAACTAACCCTACCTTTATGCCAAAGGTAGTATCCAGTGTGGCTTTGAATCAGACCATTCATTTACCCACCTTTTTATCCAAACCCCCAGAATAAAGGAGAAAGACTCCTTCACTCTTTGGACATTCACAGACAGCTACGTTACTATTTGGGTAAGACAAAGTACTATTTGGGTAAGACAAAGACCTTCAGAAAAACTGACCAACTCTTTGTATCCTATGCTGCAGGTTCACAAGGAAAGGCTATTTCAAAACAGACCATCTCCAAATGGATAGCACATTGTATCCGCTTTTGCTACTTACACCGTGGGAAAGCAGTGCTTGTTAATATTGGGTCCCATTCTACCAGGGCTACAGCAACCTCAGCAGCCTTTCTCAGGGGGGTTCCAACCAAGGACATTCTGGAGGCAGCTACTTGGAGTTCAGTGCACACCTTTACCACTGCCACCTTCCATTATACTCAAAAACCAGAGCTGGTTTTGCCACTGCAGATGTTCATCGTGCATATAGCTGCAGTAATCACAGATGGGTTTTCAGCCGTCAGGCGGTCCCTCGGTCGGCCGAATTCCAAAGTCTTGGTCCGGCGTCGGTTGTCGTCGCTTACTCTTCTGACGTCAGTAAGGCCAGAGTATATAAGACACAGCCGACGCCATGTTCTTCAGTCTTTTTTGCCGTGCGGTGCCCGAAGCAGAAGCAGTTCGCAAGTGCCGGTCGGCCAGCTCCTGAATTACAAAAAAATTGGAAACCGAAGTCTTCATTAAAGCTAAGTACCCGTTGGAAACTTTTCTTGCCTCAGACCGATGTCAGAAAAAGTTAATAATTGTATTTCTTGTGGGAAGCAAATGCCGCATAAGGATTTCCATTCCCTCTGCATACCTTGTTTGGGCCCAGACCACGACGTCTCGGGCTGTCGCTTTTGCGCTACCTTCAATAAACGCACTATTAAGCGTCTGGCGGAGTTCGCCCAACACTACTTTGGTAAAGCTTTTGATTATAAAATGTCGTCGGACACTCCGACTACCGTTTTGTCCAAAAAACGCAAGGAAAAGGACCGACACGCGAGGCCCCCGCCGACACCACGCCAAAACAGGCTACACGTGGTCCGGTTCTCAGCGAGACGCCTTTGCAGTCCCTGACTACCGGCGACACTCCTTTGGCGGTGTCCTCTGTACCCGAGACCACTGGATCCTCGGCCCTTTCCCAGACTACAACCGAAGCTCCTACTAATGTCGAGCCTACTAATGTGGACAGGTCCACCTCCACCCATGGTGTATTTAGGCCCTCATCTTCTTTTTCAATTAAGGCCTTTACTAAATCCAAAACAGCCAGGCATTCCACAAGGCCTGTTGCACAGGGCCCATCTCCAGGACCCATGCCTAAAAAACAGATGCTTAAAATGGCTGAGGATTTAATTACTCTAATCAGAGGTTCTCAGCCCCCTCCTGACAAGAGACCCAGAGTGGAGGAAGATTCTCCCTCTTCTGATCAGGGATCCATTTTATCAGAACATTCTGATGCAGAGCAACACTCTTACTCCCCTTTTGAGGATTCGGATGTAGAACAGTCCATTCCTTCTGTATCCCCTCCTGAGGATTTCTCTTTTGGGGAAACCTTGCACACTTTGAGGGAACACTTCCATTGGGAAGGCCAAGACTTTTCAGATTCCAAGAAAAGACTTAGGGAATTTCTTTGGTTACCTCAGCACAGACCTCTGGCTATACCCCCTGTTTTGGATGTACTGGATGATGTCTATTCGGAGGCTTGCCTTAACCCTGATTCTCTGCCTCCTGCACCAGTAAAACCTGATAGGTATTGCAGAGTACCCAGCTCTCACCAATTTCTCTACAAAGGCCATAATGCTGACCCTGAAACCATTTCACAAAGCCCCAAGGGATTAAAGGCCTCCACTGCCAAGAATCCACTCCCTGCAGAAAGGGAATCCAGATCTCTAGAAAGGTGGGGTAAAAAGGTATATACCTCTGCCACCCTAGCCATGAGGGCCTTAAACTGTCAGTTTCATATGATTAAATATCAACAGTACCTGTTATCACAATTAAGGAACAAAATGTCTCAACCTGAACAACCAGATTTAAGAGTTACAGGATATGATGCATAGTGCGGAGCAAGTGGGTAAACACACCTTACAATGTGGTTATGATGCCCTAGAGGCTTCCAGTAGAGCGGCTGCTACAGGATCAGTCATTCGCAGATATGCCTGGCTTAGGGAACAAAATTTACCTGATCATGTGAAAGCTAAACTTCTTGATGCTCCTTTACAAAAGGATGTACTGTTTGGTACTAAAGCTGAGGAGATACTACGGAAAATGGAAGAAAAAGCCAAATCTATGCAAACTGTCAAGGCTTTCTTACAGGTCCAACCACCGCGTTTTAGCAGAAATTGGCCTACAAAAAACTGGTCCTTTCCAGCCACTGACAAGCCCCAAAGAGGTAGATACAGACGCACAAGGGGCGGAGGGCAATCACAAGGATCATATAGAGGCAGACAATGGCAATCTCCAGCACCAAGAGGTGGTGAAGACAGTGCGCAACAATACAGGAAGCAAACCCAATGACTCCCTCATTTCCATGCCAAGCAAGTCTCAGTTGGCAGCACCTTTGGGAGGGAAACTAGCATTATTTGCAAGCAATTGGCATATTGTCACAGCAGACAAATGGATACTGGACATTATAAACAGAGGCTACAAATTTCAATTTCACACTCTTCCAAAAATGAGAGGCATGCCAAACCTGCCACAAAATCAAAGGGCAGAGGCACAACTGCAAATTTCACAGCTCCTAAACATGAGAGCTATACAAAAGGTACCTACACACCAACAAGGTCAAGGTTTTTATTCAAGACTTTTTCTGGTACCAAGAAAAGGAACCGACTGGAGACCCATTTTGGACTTATCCATCCTAAACACATTTCTACTCGTACCAAAATTCAAGATGCTCACATTACAGCAACTTCTTCCCATGCTGGGCAAGGAGTTTGGACCTCAAGGAGGCATACCTGCATGTCCCAATCAGACAAAGCTGCAGAAGATACCTCAGATTTCTTGCAGGTTCAATCCACTATCAATTCTCTGCATTACCCTTTGGCTTATCTACTGTGCCCAGAGTATTCACAAAGTGCCTGGCATCAGTGATTGCCTACTGCAGACTTCAAGGGATACAAATTTACCCTTATCTGGACGACTGCCTGATCCAAGTGGACAGCAAACGCATACTATTGGAACATCTGGCATGTGTGACATGGTTACTGCTTTCTCTGGGATATACCATCAACAAGGAGAAATCAAGGCTAACACCATCTCAGAAAATAACCTTCCTGGGTGCCAACTTGGACACAAACACCCAGATGGCATATCTTACGCCAGAAAAACAAGGGCAACTATCTCAGCACTTCGAAACACTAGCAAAAAGTACCAGGCTTACTGCAAGGAAACTCCTGCAGGCTCTGGGATTCATGGCATCTTGCATTCTTCTAATCCCATGTGCAAAGCTGCATATGTGGAAACTTCAATGGTACCTAAAAAATCTATGGTCTCAACACAGTCACAGTTTGGAAGCAATTATACCAATAATTCCATGTTTGCAAAAGGAATTTCTATGGTGGGCCCAAGCATGTCAAGTAAACACAGGCCTTCCATTCTGCAAGCCTCAAGCAAAACAAGTCATAACCACAGACGCCTCAGATTACGCCTGGGGGGCGCACATGAAGGACAGGTGCATTCAGGGCAGATGGTCCCAAAAGGAAAAGCACCTTCACATCAATCAAAAAGAAATGCTAGCAGTAATAAATGCAATTACAACTTTCAAGGACTTCCTGCATCCAGGACAATTACTGATAAGAACAGATAACACCACAGTAATGTGGTACATAAACAAACAAGGAGGAACACATTCATACCCCTTGTGCAGACTAGCCATGACTCTTTGGAACTTGGCTCTGGAAAGACAAATCGAACTTCAAGCACAGTACTTGCCAGGACTGGAAAACACACTGGCAGACACTCTAAGCAGAAATATGACAGATCCACACGAATGGAAGTTACATCCTCAGGTGTTTACAGAGATAATCCAAGTGTGGGGGAGGCCAGACATAGATCTTTTTGCCTCCCACAGGAACCATCAACTGAAAAAGTTTTGTTCAAGGACCTTTCATCCAAAGGCCTGGAAAGTGGACGCCCTTTCATTCAGTTGGACAGCATGGACAGTTTATGCATTCCCACCTCTGCCCCTTCTGCCCAAGGTGCTTTTGAAAGCAAGAACAGACAAAACGAGGATGATACTGATTGCTCCAGATTGGCCAAGGCAACACTGGTATCTACTCGATACCTTAAAATCTCTATCACTGGATTCTCAAGCATTACAGTGGTTCAACTCGTATTTGACTAATAGAAAACAAGCTGTCCTGCGGGACAGCCATCTATCCACTCAACTCCCTGTTACTATTGGTGTCCCACAAGGATCTATCCTAGGCCCCCTACTTTTCTCCATTTTCATCAATAATTTGCCCAATTCCCTACCAACATCCACATGCATACAATATGCAGATGATTCCACTCTCATCTGCTCTGCCTCTACCCCAGCAGAACTCCACTCCACTACCCAAGTAGTCTTTACTGCAGCAGAAAATTGGTTTCAACACATCTGTCTCCTCCTTAATCCCAAAAAAACCAAACTACTACTCTTTACCCCTACCTCTAAATCCACCCCTATCTCTTTTCTATAACATCCTGTAATGGCACTATCATCAAACCTGACAACTGCACTAAACTCCTAGGCGTCACCATAGATAACCAGCTAAATTTTGACTGTCACATTGATTTAACTATCAAAACTGTCAATAAAAAGATTGGTGCCCTATACAGGCTAAAGCCCTATCTCACTTCAACCTCCCGAGTAGCCCTTGCCCAAACTCACCTTATCTCTACACTAACTTACGCCTCCCCCTCCTTTGTCAACTTATCTAAAGGCAATCTTCAGAAACTGAATACTGCCTACCACAGTATAGCCAGATTTGCCACTGGCTCACCTTTCCAAACTCACTACTGTCTTAACTTAAAGAAACTCAACTGGCTTGAACTCCCAACCTTATACTCCTACAACAACTAATCATCACTTTCAAAATTCTTCATTACCCTCCAATATACCCATACTAAATAAACTCATCACACCTTATAAAAATCTCAAGACACTCAGATCAGCCAACAAGCTACTAGTTACTACCTTGAAATCTCATAACAAATCAGGTGATTCCCTATTTGCAAACACTATCGGTTCTTACTGGAATAAACTTCCCATTGAACTGTCCTCCTAACATCATGTCACCTTTTCAAAAACAGATAAAAACCACCTACTAATTCACTGGCTATGCCCCTGCTCCAATCCTGACTGAGCATAGTACTGTTCATTACTCTAAACAGTCTGCTACTTGCAATTCTTTCCACTCCCTTTCTTACCTAGACTAACATCCTCAGCCCCTTCACTGGACCTTCACTCTTTTCTCCAATCTTACTGCCTACTTCACCGTATAGCCATCCTCTCTCTATTTACTTTCCAGCCATACCTAGACCATCTTTATCCTACTACCATAGCATTTCATCTCTATCCTGCTTCCTCACTCTCCTTTTCAACTTGACTTTCTTAACATTTAACTATGTTAAAATACTTTTACCCTACGTAACCATATTCTATCCGCAATTCTTTCCACTCCCTTTCTTACCTAGACTAACATCCTCAGCCCCTTCACTGGACCTTCACTCTTTTCTCCAATCTTATTGCCTACTTCACCGATAGCCATCCTCTCTCTATTTACTTTCCAGCCATACCTAGACCATCTTTATCCTACTACCATAGCATTTCATCTCTATCCTGCTTCCTCACTCTCCTTTTCAACTTGACTTTCTTAACATTTAACTATGTTAAAATACTTTTACCCTACGTAACCATATTCTATCCACAATTTCTATCTATCTTTTCTCCCCTTTTTCCCATAGCTTTACTACCTATCTACCTGTTTACCTTCTAACTTGCTTTTTTAACACTTGTAACCATCAGTTTCTTTCCCTCTGCTAACTACCGAATCTGTCTTCTAGCCTTCTGACCGATGATTAAATTATTTAGCTTTACTACAGATATCCTGAACTCAACTTTATATTTTTGTGCCTGAGCTTAACTCCTCAGCCACATAATGTGAACTCTGTTTGTTACCTACTTAAATTAGTCCAGGCAAACTGTATTTTGTCTTTGTACATTTTTGTTTTTTGTTTTTTTTTTAAAAATTGATTTATTTAGTAAAGTATTCCTCATGTATTGTCTTAGTCTGATAGTGGAGCTTTTCTCCTCGGGCCTCTGCTGAAAATGGACATGTATCCAGCCAGACTAGCCCGGTTAACAAATGTAAAATAAAATAAATAAAATAAAATACTCCTGAGGAGCCTAACACATACTCCTCCCTGGTCCCTGCCTCTAATGCCTCTTCTACTGACTCGGAACAGCTACAAAACTCTTCACAGTCAGCTGAAAACACTCAACCTCGCTGCATGGAAAATTCCTTGACACCACAACAGTCCCTACTCTCCAAGGAGGTGCAGGTTGTCATTTTGGAGGCCAGAAGACCATCTGCTAGAAAAGCTTACTCCGCAAAATGGAAGCGGTTTTGCTGTTGGAATGAGAAAAGAGGCCAGGACCCTAGAAAACTGAACTTGCCTCAGGTTTTACAGTACCTAGCTGAACTGCTGAACAGTGGACTTTCATTTTCTTCCATAAAAATACATGCCTCAGCCATTTCTGCAGAATTCAGCACGGATCCTCCTTTATTCTCTCACCCACACTTACAACAGTTCCTCAGAGGGGCTAAGAATATAAGACCTCCAAGGAAGCAACCAATACCAGCCTGGGACCTTAATTACATACTAGAAAAATTAACATTGCCTCCCTTTGAACCTGCTGCCTCAACAGATCTGCAACATTTTGTCCTGGAAAACAGCTTTCCTTCTGGCCATCACTTCAGCTCGTAGGGTTTCTGAACTACAGGCCCTCATGGCGGTGCAGCCCTTCCTCATCTTCCATCAGGACAGGGTTTCCCTTCGTACCAACCCATCCTTTATGCCAAAAGTGGTATCCAGGGTAGCCTTAAATCAAGCCATACACCTACCTACCTTTTATCCTAACCCTCAAAACAAAGGGGAGAGGCTGCTTCACTCTTTAGACATCCATAGGCAGCTACGTTATTATTTGGACAGAACAAAGTCCTTCAGGAAATCAGAACAACTTTTTGTGTCCTATGCCATAGGGGCTCAAGGGAAACCAGTTACCAAACAGACCATTTCCAAGTGGATTGGCCACTGCATACGGTTTTGTTATGCCTATCATGGGAAATCTGTCCCTACTGGTATCAGATCACACTCCACCAGGGCCACAGCCACCTCTACAGCCTTCCTCAGAGGTGTTCCTACGAAGGATATTTTGGAGGCAGCCACTTGGAGTTCTGTACATACCTTCACAAAACACTACCACCTGCCCTTATATTCCAGAACAAGAGCCGGCTTTGCCACTGCTGTTTTGCAGGGCATTCTGGCTCAACCCAGTTCCTCATAGTACCTACCACCCTATGCATAGCTTTGGGACTCTACCCATCTGTGATTACTGCAGCTGTATGCACGATGAACATAGTACAGTTTTGTACCTACCATAAATGTAGATGTTCGAGTGCTAATACAGCTGCAGTACAGGTTTCCCTCCCTCCTTCCCCACTTGGTAAAGGCATGGAGCCTAACAACCTCTTCATACCACCTGACTGGGTTATCCTGCTATGTTTTATTTGCTTGCTTACACTGATTTTGCATTACATTGCATTGCTTGCATATGTAGATAAGCCTTATTTATGTATTGCCTAACTTTTGGGGGCACCTGACATCTGGGGCAAGAAAGACTGAAGAACATGGCGTCGGCTGTGTCTTATATACTCTGGCCTTACTGACGTCTGAAGAGTAAGTGACGACAACCGACGCCGGACCAAGACTTTGGAATTCGGCCGACCGAGGGACCACCTGACGGCTGAAAACCCATCTGTGATTATTGCAGCTGTATTAGCACTCGAACATCTACATTTATGGTAGGTACAAAACTGTACTTTCTGCAGGGCATCCTAGCTTCACCTAACCCAGTTTAGTACCAGCCACCCATCCATAGCTTTGGGATTCAACCCAAGTGTGATGACTGCAGCAGTATAACACGATGAACATAGTACAGTTTTGTACCTACCATAAATGTAGATGTTCGAGTGTATATACTGCTGCAGTCCAGGTTACCCTCCCACCATCCCCTCTACATACCAGGGTGTTAGTTATAACTCCATGTACATCAATCTATTGGATGCATGTCTGTATGGTGTATTTGCTAACAGTTAGTACTACTGTTTATCTACCAAGGTATTTTTGCATAGTTATTTGTATTGCCTTCCTAGTTGGGGGCACCTGACATCTGGGGCAAGAAAAACTGAAGAAAATGGCGTTGGCTGTCTCTTTTATCCACCTGTCGCACTGACGTCAGGGAAGAAGCAACGACAACCGACGCCGGACCAAGACTTTGGGATTCGGCCGACTGCAGGACTGCCTGACGGCAGGATAACCCAAGTGTGATGACTGCAGCAGTGTATACACTCGAACATCTACATTTATGGTAGGTACAAAACTGTACTTTTCTCATAGCTTCTGTGACTCTCCAGATACCACTGTATCTTTCTCCCTTGGAGTCTTGTCAGGGGATATCGTAAGTGTCTTTGGTCCCAGCAACAGTACGCTTTGTCTTTTTAGGTTCCCAGTGTTGGGGGTTGTCAGAAGAGAAATCATTTGGTGGAGACCTTAGATATCCCTAAATCCTGGTCTTCTTTTCTCCCTCTGTTCCAAAGCAGTCAAGTCACCACAGACACCTTGGACTTTGCTTAGGGAGCAGTTTCAGGAAGGGTAAAAGTGCAAGGTTTGTTGGGCACCAAGGACAGATGCAAGCACATAAATATAAGCGATGCTTGACCTGGTCAAGGCACTCAACTCTCATAACCTTTTCTAGTTGTTACAGACAGTACCACAGTCATGTACGTCAGTAAGCAAGAAGGAACCTGGTCGTATCGCCCTCTGCAGACTAGCCATGTTAGTTTGGGATATAGCTTCACTGCATAGTCTCATTCTACAGGCATCCTACATTCTGTTTGAGCAAAACTGTGTGGCAGACAAGCACAGTAGGACATGGGCAAAGGTAAGTATGGTATAAAGTCTAATAGAACACAATACAGATTAGTCAATATTTAAAAATTTGACCCAACTAGACAACACAGTACAGATTAATCAATATTTAAAACAAATCAAGCTAATTAGTTAAACTATAGTTAAAGATGAGGTAACTTTAACAAACTGATGGCAAAACTGATAAAAAGACAAAAGTCATTGTTGCTGCCATCAACACCCTTTTTTACCATTTTTAAATGGGGTTGCGGTGTGTTATCAATATTGGTCAATGTGAAGAAATCACTTTCAGCCAATCTTTACGCCACTAAGTGATCTCCATTATTAAATCTAAAACCAAGTCCAAATTCACTCATAGTCCCAGAGTAGTCCATCAGTTTGAGTATTTAAAAAAAAAAATCAGAATTGCAGAGGCGCCTGGTTCAAGTAATGGAAGAAGAAGCTTATGACAATCCTAGGTCATCTGGACAATAACTGTGAGCATAGAATGCTCCCATTATGTGAAATGCAGCAGTAATAGCCATCATTTTTTTGTGGAGAATGTTTGTTCCAAGACCTGTAGTGCTGGGCATATACGAGAGCCATGCACATTTGTATATCAGCATGAGATCTACATGTGAAGAAAATTCTTTTCTTATAGTTTCTGGTTGGGAGAGAACACAGCTAGGGTGTGGCAACCACTAAATGTTGTAGTCTACTGTTGGTGGCTTTTTCAATATGTACTGTTGTGGTAAGTAAACATGTCCATACAGAAGACAGATTTGGATGGTACAGTAGTTGAGGCATTCTTCCTATTTTTACTTTCTACACCTTCCCGTGCATTTGACTTTCCTCACACACACACACACACTAATTTGTGTTTGTCATTACCGTCTTGAAATCTTAGTACTAAAATAAATTAAAATGAGTCTGTTAGGATATGTATGCTTCATTCATCTGCACTGTTTTAATATAGATGTACACATAGTCTGCTTATGTTTTTGTTGCCTTTATTACCCGCTAGTATTTTTAATAGTTTGTACTTTTTTCCAGGTAAATTTGAAGAAAAGGAAGATCGTGTCCCAAAGATAGAGCAGCTGAATACCTTGGGGTTTATGTCCAACCTAAATTTAACTCTGACTAAGAAAGAGTTATTAAAAATGGAACTACTATTACTGGATACCTTCAACTGGAACCTCTGCTTGCCAACTGCAGCCCATTTCTTGGACTACTACCTCTTAGCATCTGTTCAGGAGACTGATCTCCACAATGGCTGGCCACTTGCTTCACTAACTAAGACCAAGCTCTTTATGGAGAAGTACGCACACTATTTTCTGGAAGTGTCATTACAAGGTGCGCACTGATTACCTTTTAGCTTATTTAGGAATGGTTTAGTTGTCTGTGTGCTTTTTGATTGACATTATCTTTAAATTATGTTTTGTCGAAAACTGGCAAAGAGATGATGTACACTTTGGTAAGACTCAAGACTGTGCATGTGTCTGTGTATGCCAGGGAAATATTTTTTTTTTTTTTGACAATCAGTTTCTACCAGTTCTTGCTCACTGCTTCTGTTAGACCTGACTAGGCCTTCACCAGGCTAATAGTGACTCGTGTGAGACTAGTGAGGGGTTCAAGGACCCCAGTACAGTGTCACACTGCTACCAGGGAGTGTTTTACACTATTTTCTCAACCTAAACTTGCGACTAGTAACATCCAACGGGTCTTGTGTGCAGTGAGCATTAGCACTGAGCCACACTTCTGATGTTCGTGTTTCACTGTTGCTGTCATCACCTGTGGTGTTATCCCTGCTGTGGTTGCCCTTAGCTGGCCCAAATACCAGAGTCAGTGTTTTTCTGCGTCGGCTGCTGTCTGACGTCAGGTCATCAGTACTATAAAGGAAGGCAGCTGATGCCAATACATCAGTCTTTCTTGCCGTGGAGCCCATAGCAGAAGCAGTTCGCAAGTGTGCCGGTTGGTTGCTACCAGAGTTTGAATTACAGCTGAAAACGTCTAAAGCGAAGTACCCTGTTGGGGATCCTTTTTAACTGATGTCCGAAAAAGTTAACAATTGTCTCGCCTGTGGAAAGCAAATACCACACCGAGACTTCGATTCATACTGCGTCACTTGTTTAGGCCCAGACCATGACGTTCCCCCATTGCCGGATGTTCTTAGTGTTTCACTGTTGCAGCCATTACATTTGGGTTATCTGCTTGCAGGTAGCCCTCAGTCGGCCTGATTATCAAAGTCTTGGGTCCTAGGTCGGTTACTGTCTCATCTTCCATGACGTCAGGTAGTCCGGGATATAAAGCATGCAGCCGACGCCATTACATCAGTCTTTCTTGCCGTGCAGTGCCTGAAGCAGAAGCAGTTAGGAAGTGCTGGTCGGCCGACTCCTGAAATTTTTGTTTTCGAGTTTCATATCAGAAGTCTTCAACTAAGCTAAGTACCCCATTAGGGATCCTTTTTCTTGCTCTAAACCAATGTCAGTAAAAGTTAACAATTTTACTTCTTGTGGAAAGCAAATACCTCATAAAGATTTTCATTCGTACTGGATTCTTTGCTTAGGCCCAGACCACGACATACCTCTCTGTCAGTTTTGTGCCTCATTCAATCATCGAACTATTTGTCTGTTCATTTTCGCATCTAAATATTTTGGTACTCTGTTCAGTTGTCCAGAAATGGCTTCGGTAAGCCATCCGACTACCGACATTCTGAAAAAACGCAAAGATAAAGACAGAGACAGACCGTATAGGTCCAAAGCTGCCAACGATGCTTCTAAGCTAGTCGCCAGTTTGCCGGTACTCAGTGAGGCACTTTCGCAGCCCCTGATACTCGCTACTTCAGATTCGCAGGCCTCTACTGAGATTCATTCGGAGTCCAGTATGCTATGAGATGCTTCTTTGACTGTGGAACCTGCGGATGTCTCTACCTTGGATGGGTCCAGAGCCGCTGTGCAGGCACCGGCTTCTGAGGGTGTATTCAGGCCTACTGACTTGCATATTAAATGGACACTATCTTCTTCTTCAAGGCCTGAAACTCGATCCATGCCTAGAAAACTGATGCCCAGACCGCATGGTCAGGCCCCTTTGCCTAAAAACAGAATAAGAATGGCTGAAGACATTATTACTCTAATCAAGGGAAGCCACCCTTCTCCCTTTAAGAGACCTAGAACTGATTTTCCTTCTGATTCTTCTGATCATGATTCTGAAATATCTGTGATATTCTTTGTGTTTCACTGCTGCAGTCATTACATTTGGATAATCTGCTGGCAGGTTGTCCTTAGTCGGCCTGAATAGCAAAGTCTGGGGTCCTGCGTCGGTTGCTGCCCCTTCTTCCATGACGTCAGGTCGTCAGGGGTATAAAACATGCAGCCGATGCCATTTTCATCGGTCTTTCTTGCCGCTCGGTGCCCGAAGCAGAAGCAGTTCACAAGTGCCGGTCAGCCGACTCCTGAAATTTTTGTTTTCGAGTTTCAGAATCAAAGTCTTCAACCTAAAGCTAAGTACCCCATTGGGGAAACTTTTTCTTGCTCCTTTCCCATGTCAGTAAAAATTAATAATTGTATTACTTGTGGGAAGTAAATACCTCATAAGGATTTTCACTTGTACTGTATTCCTTGCCTAGGCTCTGATCACAACATGCCTTGCTGTCGGTTTTGTGCTAAATGTAACCAATGCACTATTAATCGTCTGTATATTTTTGCATCTAAATATTTTGACTCCAGATTTAACTATCCAGAAATGTCGGTTAGCAATCCGACTACCGGAATTCACAAAAAACGCAAAGAAAAAGAGAGACAGACCATAGAGGTCTAAAACCGACGACAAAGCTTCTCCTAAGCCAGTCACGGTTCGCCGGTACTCAGTGAGGTGCTTTCGCAGCTCCTGATACCCACTACTTTTGATTCGCAGGCCTCTACTGAGACCCATTCGGAGTCCGGTATGTCGCGAGACAATTCAAGTATTGAACCTGCAGATGTCTCTCCCTTAGATGGGTCCGGAGCCGCTGAGCAGGAACCGGCTTCTGAGGGTGTTTTCAGGCCTAAAGATTTGTATATTAAACCAACGCCATCCTCAAAAACAAGACCAAAATCAACTTCTATGTCTAAAATACCAACGCATGGGCCATGTGCTCAGGCCCCTATGACTAAAAAGCAAATTATCAAAATGGCTGAGGATTTAATTACCTTGATCAGGGGTTCCCAACCCCCTCTTGTTAAGAGGCCTAGGCAAGAGACTGATTATGAATCTTCAGATCAGGTTTCCATTTCTTCTGATCAGGAATTATCTGTTCCACCTTATGAGGACTCTGGTGCAGAAGAATCCATCCCTTCTGCTTCTCCTCCTGAGAATTTTTCTTTTGGAGAAACTTTGCATACCTTAAGGGAACATTTTCATTGGGAGAGTCAGGATTTTTCGGAATCCAAAAAGAGGCTTAGGGATTTCTTTCTTCCTCAGCATAGGCCTTTGGCTATACCTCCAGTTCTAGACATTGTTGATTATGATTTTTTCAGAATCCAGCATGGCTCCTGATTCCCTGCCTCCGGCTCCTAGTAAGCCAGACAGATATTACTGGGTTCCTGACTCCCACAAATTTCTTTTTAAAAACCCTACTGCTGACCCTAAATCAATTTCTCAGGGTCCCAAGGGTGTTAAGATTTCTACTGCTAAAAATCCTACCCCTTCTGATAGAGACTCCAGGGCACTGGATAGATGGGGTAAGAAGGTTTACACATCTGCAACCCTGGCAATCAGGGCTTTAAACTGTCAATTTCATATGCTTAAATATCAGCAGCATGTCATGGGCTTACTTAAACAGAAAATGTTGATTTCTGACTGTGTGGAAAATAGAGTTACAGGATTTATTGCATTCAGCTGAACAAGTTGGAAAGCATACTTTGCAATGTGGTTTTGATTCCTTGGAGGCCACTTGCAGGGCCGCTGTAACAGGATCTGTGATAAGAAGGCATGCTTGGCTCAAGGAGCAAACTCTGCCTGATCATGTTAAAGAAAAATTGTTGGATGCTCCTTTACAACAGGACAGTCTATTTGGTAATAAGGCAGAAGAGGTTTTGAAAAAGATGGAAGACTAAGCTAAATCTATGCAAACTGTAAAAGATTTCCTACAAGTGCAGCCACCCAGGTTTCAGTAGGCACTGGCCTACTATGAATTGGTCCTTTCCAGTGCCCACCAGAGACGCTCAGGTCAAACCCAGACACTCCAAAGGCTCCAGGTTACAGTTGCAAGGAACTTACAGAACAAAACAATGAGGTGCCTCCACCTCCAAATCTGGAAGTAGCAAGTCACCCCCCCCTACGGTAAACCGTCTCAATGACTTTCCTCTGCCATTTCCAAGCACTTATCTTTTGGCAGCCCCTTTGGGGGGAAAACTAGCACTTCATGCACAAAATTAGCATCCAATTACCCAGGACAAGTGGGTGTTAAATATAGTATCCCAGGGATACAGATTTCATTTCCACACGTTGCCAATTCCAAACGGATGGCCAGATCTGCCTCCAAATCAGTGGGCGGAGGCCCAGAAACAAGTTATGTCCCTCGTGGATATGGGGGCTATTCAACCAGTACCAGAAAAGGAAAAAGGACAAGGTTTTTATTCAAGACTTTTCCTGGTACCAGAAAAGACAAATCATGGCATCCAATTCTGGACTTATCCATTCTAAATACTTTCCTAGACATTCCAGAATTCAAGATGCTGACTCTACAACAGTTACTGCCTATGCTAGGCAAGGATGCCTTGTTGGAAACTCTAGACTTAAGAGGCTTACCTGCATATCCCAATCAGGGAATCTTGCAGAAGATACCTCCGCTTCAAATCAGACTATTTTCATTACCAGTTCTCTGCACTGCCCTTTGGCTTATCTACTGCGGCCAGGGTCTTCACAAAGTGCCTGGCACCAGTAATTGCATTTTGCCGACAAAGAAGCATTCAAATTTATCCTTATCTGGACGACTGCCTAATTCAGGCAGAAAACAAGGACACTTCTACAGCATCTGGTGTTTGTAAAAAGGCTTCTAACTTGCCTAGGGTACACCAGAAACGAAAAGAAATCACAGCTGGTACCCTCGAAAAAAATTACATTCCTGGGTGCAAGCTTGAATACAACTGCCCAGATGGCTTACCTCACGCCAGACAAACAAATCCAATTGATGACTTACTTCAAACAAGTGGCCGCAAAACCCCAGTTATCTGCAAGACAAATTCTGCAGGCCTTGGGGTTCATTCCTTCCTGCATTCTTCTAATTCCATGTGCAAGACTGCATATGATGAAACTTCAATGGTACCTAAAAAAGCTTATGGAGTCAACATTGTCAAAGCCTGGAAACAATGATTCCTATCATTCCTTGCCTGCAGCAAGAGTTCCTATGGTGGGCAGAGGCCTGCCACCAAAACAAGGGACTGTCATTCATTCCACTCCCTGCCACCCAAACCCTGACTACAGACGCATCAGACTATGCTTGGGGGGAGGGGGCACATCTGGCGGGGAGACGCATTCAGGGTGAATGGAGCCCAAATCAAATGCACCTGCATATCAACCAGAAAGAGATGCTAGCTGTACAGAATGCTCTGACAGCTTTCAAGGACTTTCTTCATCCAGCACAACTACTGATAAGGACGGACAACACCACAGTCATGTGGTACATAAACAAGCAAGGGGGTACCCATTCTTACCCCCTTTGCAGACTAACCATGGCCATGTGTAACACAGCCTTGTCTTACCAAATACATCTACAATCTCAGTTCCTACCAGGAAAGCAAAATACTCTGGCAGACGAACTAAGCAGAAATTTTACGGACCCACACAAATGGAAACTGGATCCGCAAATCTTCAGCATGTTGACACGCAAATGGGGGAGCCCAGACATCTTTTTGTCTCACCCCAAAACTATCAGTTGGACAAATTCTGCACAAGAATCAATCGCATAAAAGCTTGGAAAGTGGATGCTTTATCCTTCAGCTGGAAAGACTTGTCAGTCTATGCTTTCCCCCCTCTGCCTCTGCTCTCCAAGGTATTACTAAAAGTCAGACAGGAAAAACCAAAAATTATTCTGATTGCTCCAGATTGGCCTCGCTAACACTGGTACCCGCTCCTACGCAATATGTCACACCTTCCTCCGTGGTACCTGCGTCAGACACCTTATCTACTGTCTCAGCAGAACTTTCAAATTCTACACACTCTGCTCCAAACTCTGAATCTTGCAGCATGGCTAATCAACCCATTTCACCAATTACATCTCTCAGCAAACTTGTGATTGATGTCATTTTGGAGGCTAGAAAGCCTAGCACTAGAAACTCTTAGGCTGATAAATGGAAAAGATTCTGTGCCTGGAATCAAGCACAAGGAATAAGCACAGAAATGCCCAATATTCCTCAGATTCTGCAATTTTAACTGAGATGCTTCACAAGAGCCTATCTTTCTCTTCCATAAAAATCCACGCCTCTGCCATTTCAGCTCATTACAACACAGAGCCTCCCCTCTTTTCTCATCCCCTGCTAAAGCTGTATCTCAGAGGGGCCAAAAATTTAAAACCTCCCAGGAGAGCACCAACTCCTGCATGGGACCTCAGTTTTGTGTTGGAAAAACTCACCCTGCCTCCTTTTGAGCCAGCTGCTACTGTGGACATAAAATTTCTCTCTTGGAAGACTGCTTTTCTTTTAGAACTCAGAACTTCAGGCTCTCATGGCAGTGGAGCCTTTTATTATTTTCTACCCGGACAGGGTGTCGCTCAGGACCAATCTATCCTTCATGCCTAAAGTGGTATCTAGTGTGGCTCTTAATCAGACCATTCATCTGCCAACTTTTTTCCCAAATCCACAGAACAAGGGGGAGTGGATTCTGCATTCATTGGATGTACACAGACAACTAAGGTTCTGCTTAAACAGGACAAAAGCTCTTAAGAAAATCTGAGCAACTACTGGTGGCATTTGCTGAAGGGGCAGAGGGAAAGGTTATTTCAAAGCAGACTATTTCAAAATGGATAAGCCATTGTATTTGTTTCTGCTACATGCATCATGGTAAACCTGTCCCCAAGGAGATCCGATCCCATTCCACCAGGGCTGCATCTACTTCTGCAGCCTTTCTCAGAGGGATTCCTACCAGAGACATTCTAGAAGTTGCTACCTGGAGCTCAGTTCATACGTTCACCAAACATTACCATTTACCTCTCTTCTCTAAATCCAGAGCAGGCTTTGCCACTGCTGTCCTGCAGTGCCTTATAGCTGCTCCTAATGCTGTAGAATTCCATCCTCCCAACCATAGCTTTGGGATTCTACCCAAATGTAATGACTGCAACAGTGAAACACGAAGAACATAGTACAGTTGTGTACACTTACCATAAATGTAGATGTTAGAGTGTATTCACTGTTGCAGTCCTGGTTACCTACCTGCCAGCCCCCTACTTTTCTCTTTTATACCTCTTCTTTCTTTTACTATGCTCAAAAGCCTTTTTGTTGTATTTGCTTTTATTTGGAGGTATTTTTTTTGTGTTCTAAATTACATGCATATATAAATTTATATATTTTGCTCCGCATTTGGGGGGCACCTGACATCTAGGGCAAGAAAAACTGATGACAATTGTGTCTGCTGCATGTTTGACACCCCTGACGTCATGCAAGAAGGGGCAGCAACCAACGCAGGACCCAAGACTTTAATCAGGCCGACTGAGGGCAACCTCCCAGCAGATTACCCAAATGTAATGACTGCAACAGTGAATACACTCGGAACATCTATATTTATAGTAAGTGTACACAACTGTACTTTTCTCTTCATAGTTCACCTGATTGTAGGCTTGATTTTTTTTTTGAATGATTTTCTACATCATATACAGAAATAGAAGCCTTAGGCGTACTTATGTGTAGATGAGTCATACGGGGTTGCATGAGAAACTTCAGGTGGAAAGGATGAAAGTATTTCTGCTTCCCTGGCTGTTCATATCACCACAAGTAATGCAGCTTTACACGCACCCACACATTTTCACCTATGGTTCTGCTTCTTTTTCAATGCTTGAGGTGGGAGGTACGCCACTGCACTAGCTCCTTTCAGTTGAAAGAACTGATATCAAATGCAGCCATGTTGGTAATACGTCATAATATTAAATGCCTGTGCAGTAACCATCTGCAATAAACTCCCATGCACCCTTGTACTTCATGGCACTGAGAAACCAGACCTGCAATTTTGGAAATCCTGTACATGTGTAGTTACGTGTCTGTAGGAATGACTGTTTTCAGCGGTCTCTAGTTTTAGACAATACCCTTCAATCTTGTGCTGCATATCAAAAAATCAGAAGCATAACTAGACAAAGGTGAAGGGAACAGTTGCCCCAGGCACAAGGTGGTAGGAAATGTAATTTCTCATTATGTAGACATGATGGCCAGACTCCTAAGAACTGGTGCCTTTCCTTGGGAGGGAGGAGTGCCAAGACAGATAACGGGCCAGATCAGGAAGCAGCACTGGATGCCAGATAGTTGGCTATGACTCTGCACAACATTTCTGATATTTTAGAAACTCATTTAAAGGCACAGATACTGAACAATACCAGAAAATACAGTTCACTCATTCTGTTCTTCAGAAAATGCATATTAGTACAAATCTTATCATTCAACTATCCTCAAATAAAGAAGTGTCCCTGATCTGGAGCCTTGATTTAGAATTAGTGTTCGGTTTGTCCCAGATTCTTGAGATATCAGTTTGGGAGCTGTTGTTGGAATATTTAAAACTGATTCACAAAAACCAGGCTGGATGGGGTAAACTGCACAGTGCTTCACATCCTGCAGTGTGCCTGGGCAAAATGTACAACATTATAGACTGGCGGCATAGGGAGTCTGTAAAATGCAGATGCCCCTGTCTGGTCACCCATTAAGGATGTTCCATTTCACATGGGGTGGGAGTCCACAGAGTGAGGGTGAACAGACAGCCTAGGGTGTGCTTTGCGGGCACTGTGGGGCATTGTGGATGTAGATGTGCATGGGTTGTTTATGTTGAGACTACATGTAGAAATTCCATCAATGTTCGTGTTACACTGCTGCAGACATTACACTTGGGTTATCCTGCCGTCAGGCGGTTCCCCAGTTGGCCTGAGTTCCAAAGTCTTGGTCCGGCGTCTGTTGCTGTCGCCTCCTCCCTGATGTCAATGCAACAGGGGTATATAAGATGCAGCCGACGCCATTTTCTTCAGTCTTTCTTGCCGCGTGGTGCCCGAAGCAAAAGCAGTTCGCAAGTGCCGGTCTACCGACTCCTGAGATTTTCATTTCGAATCCAGCAAAGTGCCTGGCACCAGTAATTGCATTTTGCAGATGGAAAGGAATTCAAATTTGTCCGTACCTGGACGACTGCCTGATTCAAGCAGAGAGCAAGGACATTCTTCTAAAGCATCTGGCATTCGTAAAAAAGTTAAGTTGCCTGGGGTACACAGTAAACAAAAAGAAATCAAAACTAGTGCCCTCACAAGAGATAA
Organism: Protopterus annectens; assembly: GCF_019279795.1. Lineage (NCBI taxonomy): Eukaryota > Metazoa > Chordata > Ceratodontiformes > Protopteridae > Protopterus > Protopterus annectens. The sequence continues at coordinate 1,556,192,210 of NC_056743.1, forward strand.
TATTCCTGGGTGCCAGCTTGAACACGACGGCCCAGATGGCTTATCTCACGCCAGACAAGCAAGGACAACTGACTCAATACTTTCATTTGATGGCAACAAAGACCCAACTCCCTGCAAGAAAAATTCTGCAGGCCTTGGGTTACATGGCATCTTGCATACTACTAATTCCATATGCCAGACTGCATATGAGGAAACTACAATGGTGCCTAAAGAGTGTATGGTCTCAACGCTGTCAAAGTTTAGAAACAGTTATATCACTAATTCCTTGCCTTCAACAGGAGTTTCGATGGTGGGCTCAAGCTTGTCACCTCAACAAGGGACAGCCTTTTACTCAACCCACAGCCAGGCAAACACTGACAACAGATGCATCGGATTACGCCTGGGGAGCACACATGGCAGGAAAATGTATTCAGGGCGAGTGGCCCGCAGAGCAAAGGCATCTTCACATCAATCAAAAAGAGATGCTAGCTGTACAAAATGCCCTTATAGCTTTCAAGGACCTGCTGCATCCAGGACAACTATTACTAAAGACAGACAACACCACAGTTATGTGGTACATAAGCAAGGGGGCGCACACTCCTACCCCCTCTCCAGAGAAGCCATGACCTTGTGGAACACAGCTCTAGACTACCAAGTTCATCTGCAAGCACAATTCCTACCAGGAGAGAAAAACACACTGGCAGATGACTTAAGCAGAAACATCATGGATCCCCACGAATGGGAATTGAATCCACAAATATTCAGAATGATAACACAAAAACGGTGGAGCACAGACATAGATCTGTTTGAATCTCCAATGAACTGCCAGCTACAGAAATCCTGCACAAGGAGTTACCATCCACATGCATGGAAAGTGGATGCCCTCTCATTCAGCTGGAAAAACCTACAAGTGTACGCTTTCCCACCTCTACCTCTCCTTCCAAAGGTACTCATAAAAGCCAGGCAAGAAGAGCCAAAGATGATCCTGATTGCACCAGACTGGCCTTGCCAGCACTGGTACCCAGTCTTAAAGAACTTAGCACAAGAACCACCCTGGATTTTGCCTCAAATCCCACATTTGCTGACTTTGCACAACAATTGGATACTTCACAGCCAGCTAAAGACCTTAAACCTAGCTGCATGGAAAATTCCTTAGTCAAGCAAGCAATGCCTCTCTCCAAAGCTATTATGGATGTCATTCTGGAGGCCAGAAGGCCTAGTACCAGGATAGCCTATTCGGATAAATGGAAGAGATTCTGTGCCTGGAACCAGGCTCACAGCCTTGACCCTCTTGTCCCAAACATTCCTCAGATACTACAATATTTAACTGAGATGCTGGACATGGGCCTCTCCTTTTCATCCATCAAGATCCACGCCTCTGCCATTTCTGCTCATTACAACACGGATCCACCAATTTTCTATAATCCTTTGCTCAAACAGTACCTCAGAGGGGCTAAAAACATAAGACTGCCCCGTAGAGCACATACCCCAACTTGGGACCTCAACTTTGTTTTGGAAAACTTAACTTTACCTTCTTTTGAGCCAGCTAACACAGCAGAATTAAAATATATCTCTTGGAAAACTGCTCTGCTACTGGCAATAACATCAGCACAAAGAGTTTCAGAATTACAGGCACTAATGGCAGTGGAACCTTTCATCATTTTTCACCAGGACAGGGTGTCTTTAAGAACTAACCCTACGTTTATGCCTAAGGTGGTATCAAGTGTGGCTCTAAACCAAACTATTCACTTGCCAACTTTTTATCCAAAACCATAGAATAAAGGGGAGAGACTACTGCATTCTTTGGACATTCACACAGTTACGCTTCTACTTGGACAAAACCAAAGCTTTCAGAAAATCTGAGCAATTATTAGTAGCACATGCTGCAGGAGCACAGGGAAAAGCCATTTCAAAACAGACTATTTCAAAATGGATAGGACATTGTATACGTTTCTGCTATACACACCACGGGAAACCTGTACCTAGCAGCATTACTCACTCCACCAGGGCAACAACCACTTCAACTGCCTACATCAGAGGAGTACCTACCAAGGATATTTTGGAAGCAGCAACATGAAGTTCTGTGCATACCTTCACCAAGCATTACCATTTGCCTTTATACTCCAAATCCAGAGCTGGCTTCACCACTGCTGTGCTTCAGGGCCTTATAGCCACCCCTAATGCCTTATAGAACCAGCCACCCTACCTCAGCTTTGGGATTCCACCCAAGTGTAATGACTGCAGCAGTGTAACATGATGAACATAGTACAGTTTTGTCCCTACCAAAAATGTAGATGTTCGAGTGTAAACACTGCTGCAGTCCAGGTTACCCTCCCTCCTTCCCCTCTTACTTGCTGGTATGTAGCTAGGTCTTCTACCCTTACTATCTATGGGGAGTATTTGCTGGTAACTGAAAATTGTTGTTTGCTTTTCTTATGTATACTTTACTAGCAATTTGAATTACCTACCCATTTGGGGGCATCTGACATCTGGGGCAAGAAAAACTGAAGAAAATGGCGTTGGCTGCATCTTGTATACCCCTGTCGCACTGACGTCAGGGAGGAGGCGACAGCAACCAACGCCGGACCAAGACTTTGGAACTCAGGCCGAGTGGGGAACCGCCTGACGGCACGATAACCCAAGTGTAATGACTGCAGCAGTGTTTACACTCTAACATCTACATTTATGGTAGGTACAAAACTGCGCTTTCTCATTAATGGAGCACACTGTCTCATGTATCTGCTGTGAAGCATGCCTGTGACTTTCTGAGAAGAGGGCACCACTGCAGATAGGGAAAAGCATGGTCAGTACACAAATCTCCTATCAATAGTGTTATAGTGCTGCATCATTTGCTATAGCAGCATTCGTGCATACTTGCACGCACACACACGCGCATACACACACACATGCATACACACGCGCACACACACGCACATCACCACTGCCCATCACTACAGTAACAGTGGTGACACCACCCCCTCTCTGCCCAATCTAGCCAGCTGTCAACTCTCACCTGCCTATGCCTCACACAATGACGAGCAGAGTTCACCTAGACTCTCCACACCCCACCACACACACACACACACACACACACACACTATATCCATTGTTTGCATTTGTCACTGTGGCCATCCACCTTTGCATAATTCTGACAGCAGTGCTTTGCACTCAGTTCTCTGTTATCTGGTAGCTTGTGTCTTGACCAGTCCATTCTTGGTATAACATAGTCTGAGTGTATTACTGCATGCATCATATTTGCACTTATATCTCATGTCTATTCTGGCTCGTGGTTATAGGTTCATAGGTAGGTGCTAGGCTATTAGCCCTAGGGCCTACATAAGCCTAGCCAAAAAGGTACCCTGGCTTTCGCCACCCAAGAAAATTATTTTCCTGTGCCCCTGTCGAGCAGAGCCGCAGAAGTGATCCCTGGGGTGAATTTCTTTCTTCGCATCCAATCAAGATTTTTCTTGAAGAGTGCTAATGAGGAGCTCTGTTTGACATATGTAGTCTGTTCCAGAGTATGGGAAGTCTCTGGGACAGGAGTCTATCCCTCCAGCATGTTCTGTTTATTGTGGTGACAAGGTTTAGGTCCCTAGAGTGTGTAGCTCGGAGGGATCGGGATTTCTTTAAGTGGCGCATGTCCAACAGCTCTGGGTTTGACATAGCTTTGTATGTTAGGCAGAGATCGCCTCTGAGTAGGCGATATGCGACGGAGTAAAGCTGGAGTTTTTTTAGTCTGTCTGCGTAGGGCATCTGTTTGAGACCAGTAATCCTCTTTGTGAGGTATTTGTGGCCTTTCCAGATGTTGTAGATGTCTTGTGAGGTACATACCAAAAGGGGCGTTGTACTCCTATAATGGGCCTAATGAGTGACGAGTAGAGGGGAACAATGACCTCTTTTTTTTTTGGATGAGAAACTTTTTGTGATGAGATGAGACACGTAGAAGGATTTCCTGATCACTGTGGTGATGTGATTATCAAAGGAGAGACTACTGTCCACCTGTGTCCCAAGGTCTCTTATCACACTTTCAGCGTTAAATAGACTACCACTTATGTGGTAGTTCATGGGTACAGAGTTTTTACCAAAGGGGATGACAATACACTTTTTGGCATTGAGCTTCAGGCCATGGCTTTGACACCAGGCATCTATCTCAGTGATGCCCTTTTGTAGTATGTCCACATCGTTAGGAGTTTCGATTGTGGCTCCTAGTTTGCGATCATCTGCAAACTTTGTTAGCCAAAGACCTTCTGCGTTAGCTTGTACTTCAGAGAAGTAGATACCAAACAGGAGAGGACCCAGGACTGAACCCTGTGGTACTCCACTTGTCGCTGGTCTGAAGTTGGATTTGGAGTCTGCTACTTTCACAAGGTGGGTTCTGTCCGTTAGCCAATTGGCAACCCATCTTGTGACATAGGGATTTATACCTAGTTTAGTGAGCTTATCTATAATTCCAGAGTGGGGGATGGTGTCGAAAGCCTTGGCGAGATCTAGATGAGCTGTGTGAACCACCTTACCCTCATCCTATGGCTTTGGTGACTGCTTCCAAGAAGTCAGTTAGGAGACATGATCTGCCTTTTACAAACCCGAACTGGGTAGGGTCCAGAGTTTGGAGATTACCAATATCTTTGTTTGAGTTCCATGATGATGTGTTCCATGGCCTTGCAGAACAGGCTCGTCAGGCTAATGAGGTGGTAGTTCCCGTGGTCCTTCGTGACTCCCCCTTTGTGGAGTGGGATAACCGTTGCTGTGCGCCATTCAGTGAGCACAGAGTCTGAGGTGAGGCTATGATTGAACATGGTACTTAGGTAGGGTGCCAGTTCATTCTGTAGTTCGTGTAGAAAGCAGCCTGGGATATTGTCCTGTCCCATGGATGTTGTGTTCTTGGCTTTGGAGAGTGTGTTTTTTTACCTGTGCAGCCATGATTACAGGAACTTTGCATTCTTCCGGCATAGAGATTGGGCCCTCTAGGGGTTGAGAGGGGGGTTAAGTTAGCACTGAATCTATCTGCCAGGATGTTGGCAATATCAGTTGGTTCTGTATATTTAGTGCCATTGTGCTGTAACTCAGAGCAGGTCTGAGTGTTGCCATTGAGATTCTTGACATAGCTATAGAATGCTTTGTGGTTGTCTTAGTCAGTGGCAATTTTGTTTTTGTAACTAGCTGTGGAGGATTTTATGAGGGATCTCAGCTTCTTACTGAGGTTGACCAGGGAGTTCCTCCAGTCATGGGATTTTCCTCTTTTTTTGCAACAGTTTCTTTCTTCTGTTGTAGAGTTTTATGGCAGAGAACCACCAGATTAGCTTTTTTTTTTTTTTTTTGGAGGATAGCATCTTGGTTCTATTAGGGATAGCATGATCCATGCACTCGTGCAAGTGCTTATAAAGTGCGTTTGTGTAGAATTCAGCAGTTGTACCTCTGTTGTCCGTCTGCATGGGTGTCATGAAGTTTGCCACTTCTGCCTTAAGAAGTGTGACGTTGACTTGGGAGAAGTTTTTTACGGTGATTTCCCTAATTGGAGGTGGGGGTGGGATGTGGATGTCTATGGTGATTAGCTTGTGGTCAGATCTGACCAACGAGGACTTGACCTCTGGTGTGGAATACCGGTTGCCCATGATGTTCATCGTGCATACAGCTGCAGTCAATAACATATGGGTTCTCCTGCCGTCAGGCGGGTCCTCTGTCGGCCGAATTCCAAAGTCTAGGTCCGGCGTCGGTTGTCGTCGCTTCTTCCCTGATGTCAGTGCGACAGGGGTATAACCAGACGACACCATTTTCTCCAGTCTTTCTTGCCGCGCGGTGCCTGAAGCAGAAGCAGTTCGCAAGTGCCGGTCGGCCAGCTCCGGAAATTACGAAAATTTTGCAACCGAAGTCTTCTTGAAAGCTAAGTACCCCGTTGGGGAAACTTTTCTTGCCTCAGACCGATGTCAGACAAAGTTAATAATTGTATTTCATGTGGGAAGCAAATACCACATAAGGATTTCCATTCTCTCTGTATTCCTTGTTTAGGCCCAGACCACGACGTCTCGGTCTGTCATTTTTGTGCTACATTCAACAAACGCACCATTAAGCGTTGGGCGGAGTTTGCCCGGCATTATTTTGGCAAAATATTTAACTATATTATGTCGTCGGATACTCCGACTCCAGTTTTGTCTAAAAAGCGCAAAGATAAGTACCGACACACGAGGTCCGCGGCCTCTACCGACACCACGTCAAAGCTGACCACAGATGGTCCGGTTCTCAGCGAGGCGCCTACTCAGCCCCTGACTACCGACGACACTTCATTGGTGGTGTCTTCTGTGCCCGAGGTCGCAGGCTCCTCTGCCCACACCCCGACTACAGATACCGAAGCCACTCTTGGCGGTGAATCTCAAAATGTGGACAGGTGTGCCTCCTCTCAGGGTGTCTTCAGACCTTCATCTTCTTTTTCCATCAAGGCTTTCACTAAGTCTAAAGCAGCCATGCATTCTAAGAGACAAGCTACACAGGGCCCATCTCCAGGCCCCATGCCTAAAAAACAGATGCTTAAAATGACTGAGGATTTAATTATTCTTATCAGGGGTTCTCAACCCCCCCCCCCCCCCGGACAAAAGGCCCAGAGTGGAGGAAGAATCCCCCTCCTCTGATCAGGCCACCATTATATCAGAGCACTCTGATGAACAGGAACATTCTTTCTCCCCTTTTGAAGATTCTGATGCAGAGGAGTCCATTCCCTCTGTATCCCCCCCAGAGGATTACTCATTTGGGGAAACCTTGCATACCTTAAGGGAACACTTCCACTGGGAAGGCCAAGAGTACTCAGATTCCAAGAAAAGGATTAGGGAATTTCTCTTGCTACCTCAGCACAGGCCTCTGGCTATACCTCCTGTCTTGGACATACTAGATGATGTGTACTCGGAGGCCTGCCTTAACCCGGATTCTTTACCTCCAGCCCCAGTCAAGCCTGACGGGTACTACCGGGTTCCTGACTCACACCAATTTCTATACAAAAGCCATGCTGCTGACCCAGAAACTATCTCACAGGGCCCCAAGTTAATTAAGGCCTCCACTGCTAAAAATCCATTACCTTCCGAGAGAGATTCCAGATCCTTAGAAAGGTGGGGAAAAAAGGTATATACCTCGGCCACCTTAACCATGAGGGCATTAAACTGCCAGTTCCATATGCTAAAGTACCAACAGTTTCTTTTATCACAGTTGAGAAGTAAAATGTCACAACCTGAACAACCAGACTTGAAGGAGTTGCAGGATTTGATGCATAGTGCAGAACAAGTGGGTAAGCATACCTTGCAATGTGGTTTTGATGCTCTAGAGGCCTCATGTAGAGCTGCTGTTAAAGGATCAGTCATACGTAGACATGCCTGGCTCAAGGAACAAACCTTACCAGATCATGTCAAAGCTAAATTACTAGATGCCCCTCTACAAAAGGATGTATTATTTGGTGCTAATGCTGAGGAGGTATTAAAGAAAATGGAGGAAAAGGCTAAATCAATGCAAACAGTGAAAGATTTTCTACAGATACAACCCCCACGTTTCAGTAGAAATTGGCCTTCCAAAAATTGGTCCTTTCCAGCCACGGACAGACCCCAAAGAGGTAGATGCAGGCACCTGAGGGGCAGAGGGCAATCCCAAGGATCGTTTAGAGGCAGACAGTGGCAAGCTCCTACACAAAGAGGTGGTGAGGAGAGTTCGCAGCCATTCAGAAAGCAAGCCCAATGACTTTCCCCTTTCCATTTTCACACCCTTCCAAAAATGAGAGGCATGCCAAACCTGCCACACAAAGGGCAGAGGCACAAAGACAAATTTCAGATCTCATAGACATGAAAGCTATTCAAGAGGTACCTACTCACGAACAAGGTCAAGGTTTTTATTCCAGACTATTCCTGGTACCAAGGAAGGGAAAAGATTGGAGACCTATTTTGGACCTATCCATCCTAAACACATTTTTACTTGTACCAAAATTCAAGATGCTCACTTTACAGCAACTTCTTCCCATGCTGGGCAAGGAGTCTTGGCTGGTAACATTGGACCTCAAGGAGGCATACCTGCATGTCCCAATCAGACAAAATTGCAGAAGATACCTCAGATTTCTTGCAGGTTCAACCCATTATCAATTCTCTGCATTGCCCTTTGGTTTATCTACTGTGCCCAGAGTATTCACGAAATGCCTGGCATCAGTAATTGCCTACTGCAGACTTCAAGGGATACAAATATACCCCTATTTGGACGACTGCCTGATCCAAGCGGACAGCAAGCACATACTTCTGAAACATCTGGCTTATGTAATAATGTTGTTGAATTCTCTGGGATACACAGTCAACAAAAAGAAATAAAGGCTAATACCCTCTCGGAAAATAATTTTCCTGGGTGCCAACTTGGACACAAACACCCAGATGGCCTACCTCACGCCAGAGAAGCAGGGGCAACTAACTCAATACTTCAGAACACTAGCAAATTTCACCAGGCTGACTGCAAGGAAAATCCTGCAGGCTCTGGGATTCATGGCATCTTGCATCTTACTAATCCCATGTGCAAAGCTGCATATGAGGAAACTTCAATGGTACCTGAAAACCTATGGTCTCAACACAGCCACAGTTTGGAAACAGTAATACCACTAATTCCATGTCTTCAAAAGGAATTTCTGTGGTGGGCTCAAGCATGCCAAACAAACACAGGTCTCCCATTCAGCAAGCCTCAAGCAAATCAAGTCATCACAACAGACGCCTCTGACTACGCCTGGGGGACGCACATGACAGATCGGTGCATTCAGGGCAAATGGTCCCAAAAAGAAAAGCACCTTCACATCAATCAAAAGGAAATGCTAGCAGTAATAAATGCTATTATAGCTTTCAAAGACCTTCTGCATCCAGGTCAACTATTGATAAGGACAGACAACACCACAGTAATGTGGTACATAAACAAACTGGGAGGAACCCATTCATACCCCCTATGCAGGCTGGCCATGTCACTTTGGAACATGGCTCTGGACTTACAAATCGAACTTCAAGCACAGTACTTGCCAGGCAAGGAAAACATGCTGGCAGACAACCTAAGCAGGAATATGACGGATCCACACGAATGGAAGTTGCATCCTCAAGTTTTTACAGAGATAATTCAAGCATGGGGAAGGCCAGACATAGATCAAGGATTTTTCATCCAAAGGCCTGGAGAGTGGACGCTCTCTCTCTCAGTTGGACAACAATGACAGTTTATGCCTTCCCACTTCTTCCTCTGCTGCCCAAAGTTCTATTAAAAACCAGAGCAGACAGACCAAAGATGATTCTCATTGCTCCAGACTGGCCAAGACAACACTGGTACCCACTCCTGAGGAGCCTGACGCATTCCCCACCATGGACCCTGCCTCTAATGCCTCTTCTTCTGACTCAGCACAGCTTCAAAACTCTTCACAGTCAGCTGAAAACACTCAATCTAGCCGCATGGAAGATTCCTTAACATCACAACAGACCCTACTCTCCAAGGAGGTGCAGGATGTCATTTTGGAGGCCAGAAGGCCGTCTACTAGAAAAGCTTACTCCGTAAAATGGAAACGGTTTTGTGCCTGGAATGAGAAAAAGGGCCAGAATCCTGGAAAACTGAATTTACCTCAAATATTACAGTATCTAGCTGAGCTGCTAAGCAGTGGACTTTCATTCTCCTCCATCAAAATCCATGCCTCACCCATTTCTGCAGAATACAACACTGATCCACCTTTATTCTCTCACCCCCTCTTAAGACAGTTCCTCAGAGGGGCTAAGAATCTAAAACCCCCAAGGAAACAACCAATACCTGCTTGGGATCTCAATTTCATTCTAGAAAAGCTGACCTTGCCTCCTTTTGAGCCAGCTGCCTCAACAGATTTGCAATATTTGTCCTGGAAAACAGCTTTCCTTCTGGCCATTACCTCAGCTCGTAGGGTATTGGAACTACAAGCTCTCATGGCTGTGCAGCCTTTTATCATCTTCCATCAGGACAGAGTTTCCTTACGAACCAACCCGTCCTTTATGCCAAAAGTGGTATCCAGGGTAGCTTTGAATCAGGCTATACACTTACCTACCTTTTATCCTAATCCTCAAAACAAAGGGGAGAGATTACTACATTCCTTGGACATCCACAGACAACTGCGTTATTATTTGGACAGAACAAAGCCTTTCAGAAAATCAGAACAGCTCTGTGTCCTATGCTATAGGAGCTCAAGGGAAGCCAATTTCCAAACAGACAATCTCAAAATGGATAGCCCACTACATACGCTTTTGTTATTCTTTTCATGGCAAAACTGTACCTACAGGCATCAGATCTCACTCCACAAGGGCCACGGCTACCTCTGCAGCTTTCCTCAGAGGAGTTCCTACCAAAGATATTTTGGAAGCAGGCACTTGGAGTTCTGTGCATACCTTCTCCAAGCACTACCACCTTCCATTATACTCCAAATCTAGAGCAGGCTTTGCCACTGCAGTCTTGCAGGGCATTCTGGCTCCTCCTAGTTCCACCTAGTGCCTGCCACCCCTTTCTTAGCTTTGGGATTCGACCCATCTGTTATGACTGCAGCTGTATGCACGATGAACATAGTACAGTTTTGTACCTACCATAAATGTAGTTGTTCGAGTGCTAATACAGCTGCAGTCCAGGTTTCCCTCCCTCCTTCCCCTCTTGGGACAGGCCTATTGGCTAACACCTCCTCATACAATCTGATTGGGGTATTCATTCATGGTGTATTTGCTTGCACTACTGTATTTTGATTATATGGCATTGCTTTATTACACAAATTTATGTATTGCCTTCCTTCTGGGGGCACCTGACATCTGGGGCAAGAAAAATTGAAGAAAATGGCGTCGGCTGGGTCTTTTATACCCCTGTCACACTGACGTCAAGGAAGAAGCGACGACAACCGACGGTGGACCTAGACTTTGGAATTCGGCCGACCGAGGACCCGCCTGACGGCAGGAGAACCCATCTGTTATGACTGCAGCTGTATTAGCACTCAAACATCTACATTTATGGTAGGTACAAAACTGTACTTTGGTAATGACCAGGTCTAGGATATTGCTCCCCCTGGTGGGGGTATGAATAAGTTGATCCAAGACGTTGGAATTTATGAATTCCAGGAAACATTGAGCAAAAGAGTTGGTACATGAGTAGTTTTCCCAGTTAATGGTAGGGTAGTTGAAATCGCCCATTATTAGGGTGTTGGATTGTACCCTAATACTTTCCAGTGTATCAAGAAATGAGGAGTGGGAATCCTGGGGCATGGTGGGGGGTCTGTAGCAAGCTACAATTTGGATTGTGGTCTTGTCCAGAGTTGGTTGCTCTTAGATAATCTCTGATGCATTATGCTGTGCAACTAGCCTGGAGGTGTGGATATCCTTAGTGAATATGGACACCCCTCCACCTTTAGTGCTTCGTTCCGGGTTAGGTGGCCAAAAGTTGTGGTATGAATTATAGCCTGGTAACACAGGGGTGCTCTCTGGAGCTTTGAATCAGGTCTCTGTCACTGCACAGATGTCGATGTTCTCCATTTTAAGGAGTGCCTCGAGTGAGTGCATTTTGAGGTTTAGACTCCTGGCATTGAGTAGCATTATCCTCCGATTTTGCTTGCTTGTACCTGTTGTGGTGGTGAATTTGTCATTTGAACCTTGCCTAAAAAAGGCACTATAGGGGTGGCAAGCGTCTTAGCCAGTATCCGGAATTCCAAGGGCGACAGTTGCAGGCCATCTCTGGCAAAGCATCGTGGTCGGTCGATCATGTCGTCCCAGGCAGACAAATACTGGATCCCCTTAGAATGACACCAGAAGCTTAGCCAATTGTTGAAGTCAGTCATTTTGTCCTTCATTCTGGGTGATGGCAGGATTCTACTCGGGGCTAGGATCATACTTGCCTGGGCTGCAAGATCAGAGAGCTCCTCCATGTCTCTTTTCATGTAGTCCAGGGAGGAACGTCTCAGGTCATTCACACCAACATGGACAATGACACAATGACAGTGTCATATTTGTACTTGTTGTGGAGTGACCTGAGTGTGTGTGTTATCTGGCGGATCCTGTGACCTGACAGGCAGCTGACAGTAACTTTTTCTTTGTAGTAACTTTCTCCTTGTTTAGCCTGGTGAGTGGAACATCAGTGTGCCTGACTATAGTGTCACCTATGACTAGAGTGTTTGGTACGATGTCCTTCATGGATGCATCTGCAGTCATAACAAGTGGGTTGTCCTGTCGTCAGGCAGCACTGCAGTCGGCCGGATTCCAAAGTCCGGGTCCGGCTTCGGCTGATGTCGCACTTCACCCGACGTCATCTCTGTTGGTCTTCGGGTATATAAGCATCAGCCGACGCCATTTTCCTCAGTCTTTCTTGCCGCGTGGCGCCCGAAGCAGAAGCTGTTCGCAAGTGCCGGTCGGTCGGATCCAGAGATTACTTCTACCGAATACTACTTCGAAGACTTCTAAAAGCTAAGTACCCGTTGGGGACTCTTTCTTGCCTCAGCCGATGTCAGAAAAGTTAACAATTGTTTAACCTGTGGGAAACAAATACCTCATAAAGATTTCCACTCTTACTGTCTGCCTTGTTTAGGCCCAGCCCACGACGTAGCAGCCTGTTCGCCTGTGCCTCTTTCAACCGACGAACGCTTAGGCGTCGGTCGGAGTTTGCAGAACAGTTTTTCGGTTCTGATTTTGCGTACATTATGCCGACGGATCCTCCGACTACCCAATCTACTAAAAACGCAAAGATAAAGACCGACACTGCGGTCCGCGGTTTCGCGAAACCACGGTAAAGCAAACGCGAGTGTCTCGGTTTCGCGAAACCGAGAAAACTGATCAAAGTACAGCTGAACCTATTCTTACAACTGAGGCCCCTGCTACAACTCTTGAATCGACCTCAGAACTTTTACCCACTACGGTGGTTGACTTATCAGACACCATCCCCTTGGATGTCTCTACCCCAGCACGTGGTGCTGCTAGGCCTCCAGCAGCCATGTCCATTAAGGCCTTCGCCAGGGCTAAAGCAGCCAAAACTACTAAAACAGTGCCTGTTAAACCCCCCACATCCAGGCCCTCTTCTAGCTCTCAAATGCTTTCTTTGGCAGAAGATTTAATTTCTTTAATTAGGGGATCTCAATCTCACCCAGACAGGGCCTCTCAGCCCCCAGAGAAGAGACCTAGGGCAGAGCCCCCTGAGCCAGTGTCTTCTGATGATTCTGCTGATGAATCAGACATAACTGACCAGCCAGAGGCTCCCTCCTCCTGTTCTCTCTGTGGTGGATGAGGCTTTCAATGATGTTTGCTCCGCTCCAGATTCTTTACCCCCAGCCCCTGCTAAACCAGACAGATTTTACAGGGTGCCAGATACTCATCACCACCTTTACAAGGCCCCACTTGCAGACCCAGAAACTATATCCCAGGGTCCCAAGGCAGTAGCCGCGACCATAGCTAAAAACCCTATTCCTTCTGAAAGGGAAGCAAGGTCATTAGACAGATGGGGTAAAAAGGTCTACACTTCAGCTACTCTCTCAGCTAGAGCTTTAAACTGTCAGTTTCACATGATACAATACCAAGAGTTTATGCTCGATCAGTTAACTAAAAAACTAACCACAGATGAATCTCTTGATAAGAAATATGTATTAGAGATGGTAAATAACATACAACAGGTTAGCAACCATTCCTTAAAATGTGGCTATGATGCACTGGAGGCTTCATTTAGATCAGCCATGACAGGCACAGTGATAAGAAGGCATGCATGGCTAAAGGAACAAGTTTTACGGATCATGTTAAAGCTAAGTTGCTAGATGCTCCTATGGACAAGACAAGTTTGTTTGGTACACCTGCCCAGCAGGTTATGAAGAAAATGGAAGAGAAGGCAAAATCTGTTCAAACTGTTAAAGATTTCTTGCAGGTTCAACCCCAAGGTTTAGCAGGAACTGGCCTGCCAAAATTGGTCCTTTCCTGACTCCACAAAATTTCAAAGGGGCAGGAATAGACGTCCCAGAGGCAGAAACCAATCCAGAGGAGGTGCCTACAGAGGACGACAGTGGCAAGGTAACAACAGAGGCACAGACACAGCCACTGCCACTACATCAGCACAACCACAGTGACTTAATCATAAATCCGCCTACCAGGGAACAAATAGCAGCTCCTCTAGGCGGAAAGTTAACCTTATTTTCAAAGAACTGGCACTACATAACAAAAGACAAGTGGATTTTACAAACCATAGATCAAGGTTACGGTTTCACTTCCACACTTTACCAGTCAAAAGAGGAATGCCAAATCTACCTCCAAATCAAAAACAGAGGCTCTACGCCAGATAATGGAGTTAGCAAACATGAGAGCTGTGGAAAGAGTGCCAACAGCAGAACAAGGAAAGGGTTCTATTCCAGACTATTCCTAGTTCCAAGAAAGGAAAAAGTTGGAGACCAATTCTCGACCTGTCCACCTTAAATACATACATCATTGTCCCAAAATTCAAAATGCTGACCCTACAGCAACTTCTTCCCATGCTGGGCAAGGAGTCTTGGCTGGTAACTCTAGATCTCAAGGAGGCATACCTGCACATCCCCATTCGACCAATCTGCAGAAGATACCTCAGATTTCTTGCAGGATCAGAGCACTATCAATTCTCAGCATTGCCCTTTGGCTTATCTACTGCCCAGAGTATTCACAAAATGCCTGGCATCAGTAATCACCCATTGCAGACTACAGGGAATTCAAATTTACCCATACCTGGACGACTGCCTGCTACAAGGGGACAACAAAAGCAAGTTGACAACGGATTTACAAAGGGTCATTTACTTGCTACAAGGACTGGGATACACAGTCAATTTACAAAAGTCAAGGCTGATACCATCCCAAACAAGGACATTCTTGGGCTGAATTGGACACAGTACAGCAAATGGCATTCCTGACTACAGAAAAACAAAAGAACTTCCTCTTTACTTCTTGGCACTAACAAAACTGAACAAGTTAACAGCAAGAAAAGTTCTGCAGGCCTTGGGCTTCATGGCATCATGCATAATCTTGGTCCCATTTGCCAGACTACATATGAGGAAACTACAGTGGTACCTAAAGAATTTATGGTCCCAACACAGACACAGTCTAGAAACAGAAATCCCACTAATTCCATGCTTAAAACAGGAGTTCCTATGGTGGGCTCAGGCATGCCAGTCAAACCCAGGCCTACCCTTTCGCAGATGTCAACCAAGCCAGACCATCACAACAGACGCTTCAGACCTAGGATGGGGGGCCCACATGCTGGACAAATGCGTGCAAGGATTGTGGACACAGGATCAACTTCACCTGCACATCAATCTAAAAGAAATGCTGGCAGTAAAACTGGCAATCCAAAAGTTCAAACCATTTCTCAAAGAGGGCCAGTTGATGATAAGGACAGACAACACCACAGTCATGTGGTACATCAACAAACAGGGAGGCACTCATTCATACCCCCTATGCAGAATGACCTTGGAGCTGTGGACCCTGGCACTCAGCTACAACATTCAGTTACAGGCAATATTTGTACCGGGGAAAGACAATACTCTAGCAGACATATTAAGCAGAACCACTTCGGATGCCCACGAATGGAAGCTGCACCCGGACATCTTCAAGACCATCTCAAAGAAATGGGGAATGCCACAGATAGACCTATTCGCATCACCTCTCAATCACCAGCTCAAAAACTTCTGCACAAGGACATTCCACCCACTAGCATGTAAAGTGGACTCACTCTCCATCAACTGGAAAGGCCTAACAGCATATGCATTCCCACCTCTTCCTTTGATACACAAGGTACTACTAAAAATCAAGGAAGAACGTCCAAAGATAATCCTGATAGCTCCAAACTGGCCAAGACAACACTGGTACCCACTACTGAAGAGCATGTCTCGGAACAATATGTGGCCAATACCCCTGATGCCTTTGATGTTAACTCAGAACAACTACAGCATCATACATCCAAACCTAAAACGCTGCAACTGACTGCATGGAACATCACATAGCAGCAGCTAATCCAGAACTTTCACAAAGAGTTAAAGACATTATTCTTGAAGCGCGCAGACCTTCAACAAGAAGGAACTATGCTGGAAAATGGAAAAGGTTTGTCATTTGGAGTACGGAAAGAGGAAAAGATGTGTCAAACATAGATATGCCTAACATTCTGGAGTATCTGGCGAACTTCTTCATTCAGGCCTGTCCTACTCCTCCATCAAGATACATGCATCAGCTATTTCAGCAGAATACAGCTTTGATCCACCTGTTTTTCACCTTTGCTCAGGCAGTTCCTCAGAGGAATCAAGAATGTAAAACCTCCAAGGAAACCACCATTACCAGCTTGGGATTTAAACTTTGTGCTAGAAAAGTTGACACTATCACCCTTTGAACCAGCAGCAACAGCAGACCTACAACACCTGTCATGGAAAACTGCTTTCCTGCTAGCAATTACTTCAGCAAGGAGGGTTTCAGAACTTCAGGCCTTAATGGCAGTGCAACCCTTCCTAATCTTCCACCAAGATAGAGTGTCCATGAGGACTAATCCTACATTTATGCCCAAGGTGGTATCCAGAGTGTCTTTAAACCAGGCAATCCACCTACCTACCTTCTTTCCCAACCCACAAAACAGAGGGAAAGAATACTGCATACCTTGGATGTACATAGACAGCTACGCTACTACTTGGACAGAACAAAAATAGCAGAAAGACTGACCAACTTTTGTAGCCTATGCAACAGGAAGGGAAGGAAAAGCTATTTCCAAACAGACAATCTCCAAATGGATAGGAAATTGCATACGATACTGTTACTCCTTCCATGGAAAACCAATTCCACAAAACATAAGACCTCATTCTACAAGGGCAACAGCCACTACCACAGCCTTCTTACGAGGAGTGGCAACCAAAGACATTATTGAGGCGGCTACTTGGACCTCCGTGCATACATTTGCCAAGCATTATAATTTGCCTCTATATTCCAGATCCCGAGCAGGGTTTGCCACTGCTGTACTGCAAGGGATCCTAAACACACCATAATCTACTTTTATCCTCCTCCCCTAGTTGGCTATGGTATTCTACCCAGTTGTTATGACTGCAGATGCATCCATGAAGGACATAGTACAGTTTTGTACCTACCATAAATGTAGATGTCCGAACTGGATAGCATCTGCAGTCAGGATTACCCTCCCTCCTTCCCTCTGTGGTACTCCTAGGGTGTTTACCCTCCTAATAGCTAGCTGTTGGGGGGAGTCTTTTATGGTGTATTTGTTTGTATATATGTACATATATGCTTATGGTTGTGTTTACCTCCATCTATTTGGAAACATTGGCATCTATCCAAATTTTAGCCTGCAAGAGGGCTACTGGCATCTGGGGCAAGAAACACTGAGGAAAATGGCGTCGGCTGATGCTTATATACCCAAAGACCAACAGAGATGACGTCGGGTGAAGTGCGACATCAGCCGAAGCCGGACCCGGACTTTGGAATCCGGCCGACTGCAGGGCTGCCTGACGACAGGACAACCCACTTGTTATGACTGCAGATGCTATCCAGTTCGGACATCTACATTTATGGTAGGTACAAAACTGTACTTTATGCCTTATGGGCTGTGGTTGAGTGGCACACTGAGTTTGTGGGCTATGTGTCATTTGGGTTGTGTTGGGGGGTGGAGTTTGCTTGTCTTTCTGCTTTGGAGGTCCCTGATGCTTGGGCAGGTATTTATTGAGAGCCTCCGCGAATGTAGGTGTGTATTTTGTCTTTGTGTTTGTGTTTTGGTGGTGCAGGTTTTGAGGGACTATGATGTGCGGTGTGGTGCAAGTGTTTACCTTCTCCTCTTGACTGTCTAGTCCAGTCTTGGGTGAAGAGAGCTTTGCTTCCAGTTTGGCTATATAAGTGCATCCCTCACAGGTTGTAGTGTTGGGTGGTAGGAGGAGAGGGTTTTCTGTGTCCATGAAGCAATTACTGCATTGCCGCAAGATGCCCAGATTCATCACTTAGACAGGAGAAATCACCGGGAGTTGACCCTTAGACATGCCTGGATAGGTGCTTATTTATTAAGTACTAAAAACTGCTTTCTTCTAGACAAGTGAGGAAAGTTGAGTGCTGTAGTAATTTGCAGCTTTAATGCTTACGAGTTCTGAACAAGTGCTGAGTTCAAAGAAACGGGTTTGAATGCTGAAACTAGCTAGTTCTAAGAAACAAAATTAAGCTAGAAGGCTTCCCTCCAACACAGAAAGGCTTGGAGGCTCAGAAGCCTACAAACAGTCTAGACCACTTACAGGAAAGGCAGGAAACAAGCTTAAAAATCCTCCCAGACGCTCTTTGTACACAGTAGGAGTGCCTGAAATGAGAATATGATCTCACTGCACTCAGTTGAGTGAGCAAATGAGATGGGCCCAGAAGGAGTATCCAAACACAAATTTACAAGAGGGGCGGGCAGTTTCCATGCCACCAAGATTAACACCAAAACAAAACCAGGGAGGATGGGTTGGGAACTAACTGAAAAAAAAAGTCAAAACTTCCAGTTCAGTTAATATTCAATGCAACACAAATAAATCAATTAAATGCGTTATGAATCACATGTTCCTCCTTAGCTAGTTTCACTTCATACTTCACCCACCTCCTTCTCTCACAAACATTCACTGCAGCTGATATCTTAATAGTAGAAGTGGAATTTTAACAACCCAAATACGTTTAACAGAAATCTGAGGCTGTGACAGGGCAGGACTGTATGCATTCTTTGTTATAATCTGAGGGTTTCTAATTGGTGTCATTATCCATGGCTTTAGGGCATATCTGGTATTACCAATAAGCTGACAAAATCACCTCACACAAATAGCTGATATAAATCACTTGCTTTCTAGATGTAAGAGTCATGGGTACTGCTTGGTTAGCTACAGACACATTGTATATTATACCTTGTGCATTGCAGACCACCAGGGAGTTACCTAAGTGGAACCCACTAATTAATACTCCATTGTCTCTGCTTCCCATGTCAGGTGTTTATTGAAATGTGTGTGTAGTCAATAACTTTCAATACCACAGAAAACCAAGTTAAATCATAAAACACTTGTGTTGCTTCTCTCTTCTGTGGTAATATGTATATGAATCTATAACTAGTGATCAAACAATTACTGTGCTGACCCACACAATATCAGTATGTTGAAACATGGAATGCTGATATGTACTACTCATACACCAATTACAAGCTAAACCAATAAGTCTTTCTGCAGGGGCCAAACCCCCCTACCCCACTGCTAATTATATATACCAATGCTGTGTGGTTTCCTTAATGAGTACGGGGTCTTGTCTTTTCCTCAATTTTGGAGGGACGTCCAGTTCATTGCAACATCACTGTTGTCCCATGGCTTCTTCACTGTTTGACTGTCTTCAATGTGTTCCATGGTATAGCCAATGCTCAGTAAGATATAACTGCTGTACTACTGGCAATGACTCTGTCAGTTTTGTGGCTTGTTTAACGCCCGGACCATTTGTCATCGGGCTCTCTTTGTAGCTAAATTATTTTGCTCTCTCTCTCTCCGTATTCTGAAATGGCTTTGGTAAGCCATCTGACTACCGATATCCCGAAAAATGTTAAGATAAAGACAGAGTCCGCATAGGTCCAAAGCTGCCGATGACACTTCCATTAAGCTAGTCGCCAGTCCGCTGGTACTCAGTGAGGTGCTTTCACAGCCCCTGATGCCCACTTCAGTGGATTCGCAGGCCTCTACTGAGACCCTTCGGAGTCCGGTATGTCACAAGACTCTTCTTCATCTGTGAAACCTGCTGATTTCTCTACCTTAGATGGGTCCGGAGCCACTGTGCAGGCACTGGCTTCTGAGGCAGATGTTCGTGTTACACTGCTGCAGTCATTACACTTGGTTATCCTGCCGTCAGGTGGTCCCGCAGTCAGCTAGAGTTCCAAAGTCTTGGTCTGGCGTCGGTTGCTGTTGCTTCTTCCCTGACGTCAGTGCGCCAGGGGTATACAAGATGCATCCGACACCATTTTCTTCAGTCTTTCTTGCCGCGCAGTGCCCGAAGCAGAAGCAGTTCGCAAGTGCTGGTCAGCTGACTCCTGAGATTTTCGAAGTCGAATTTCAAATCCGAAGTCTTCAATAAAGCAAAGTACCCCGTTGGGGAAACTTTTTTCTTGCCTCAGACTGATGTCAGAAAAAGTTAATAATTGTATTTCTTGTGGGAAGCAAATACCTCATAAGGACTTCCACTCTTACTGTATTCCATGCCTAGGCCCTGATCACGATGTCACTAGTTGCCGGTTTTGTGCTAGATTTAACAAACGCACTATAAAAAGACGTTTTGATTTTGCTTTGCACTACTTTCGCCGAAGGTTCAATTATACTATGCCGTCGGATCAACCGACGACCTCAGTACCGAAAAAACGCAAAGACAAGGATAAAGACAGGCATCCGAGGTTCAAAACCGACAACAAAACCTCTTCTAGGCCAGTCGCCAGTTCTCAGGTGCTTTCGCAGCCCCTGACACCCGCTACCTCAGAGCCACAGGCCGCTTCCGACTCCCACTTGGAGACAGCTAGGCCTCTGGAAACTCAAGGTATTGGGCCTACGGAAATTAATCCCTCAAATGGGTCCGGAGCCACTGAGCAGGCATCGGCTTCTGAGGGTGTTTTTAGACCTTCACAACTTACCATTAAAACAGCAGCCAAGAAAAAGGTACCATTAAAGACAAAGAAACAAGTAAAGCACTCTCCTGGACAGTCCTCCATGCCTAAGAAACAGATGCTTAAAATGGCTGAAGACCTCATTACTCTAATCAGGGGTTCCCATCCCCCTCCTGAGAAAAGAGCTAGGCAGGATACAGACTGATTCCTCTGATCAGGTTTCCATTTCCTCTGATTCCTCTTCAGACCAGGGATACTCTCTACCCCCCTATGAGGACTCTGATGCTGAAGAATCCATCCCTTCAGCCTCTCCTCCTGAGGATTATTCTTTTGGGGAAAGTTTACATACCATGAGGGAGCATTTCCATTGTGTAAGTCAGGATTACTCAGAATCCAAGAAAAGGCTCAGGAATTTCCTTTTATTGCCTCAGCACTGGCCTCTCGCTATTCCGCCTGTGCTAGATATTGTGGATGATGTGGTCTCTGAATCCAGCTCATCTCCTGATTCTTTGCCCCCTGCCCCAGAGTCCCTGACTCTCACAAGTTTCTTTATAAAAACCCTTCTGCTGATCCAGAAACTATTTCCCAGGGTCCAAAAGGGGTTAAGGCTTCCATTGCAAACAATCCAGTACCCTCTGACAGAGATTCCAGAGCTTTGGATAGATGGCTGAAGAAAGTATACACTTCTGCAACCTTAGCAGTAAGAGCTTTAAATTGCCAGTTTCACATGCTTAAGTACCAACAATATTTAATGGCTCAGTTGAAACAGAAAATGCTTGCAAGCTCAGAAGCTCCTGATTGTAAAGAAATGCAGGATTTATTGCATGCAGTTGAACAGGTGGGAAAACATACTCTGCAATGTGGTTTTGATTCTTTAGAGGCCTCTTGTAGAGCCGCAGTTACAGGTTCTGTGATTCGAAGACCTGCTTGGTTAAAAGAACAGAGTTTACCTGATCATGTTAAGGCAAAATTATTGGATGCTCCTTTACAGCATGATACCTTGTTTAGTGTTAAGGCAGAAGAGGTGTTGAAGAAAATGGAGGATAAAGCTAAATCTATGCAAACAATCTAGGATTTCTTACAGGTACAGCCACCTCAGTTTAGCAGAAATTGGCCAACAAAGAATTGGTCCTTTCCAGTGTCAGACAGGACACAGAGAGGCAGATACAGACGCCCAAGAGACAGATCTCAACCCCAAGGCTCAAACAGACAACGAAAGTGGGGCACCTCAACCCCAAAAGGAGGTGAGGACAAGTCTCAACCTTACAGGAAACAGTCACAATGACTTTCCCCTTCGTACGCCAAGCACGTCCCTTTTGGAAACCCCCTTCGGGGGAAAACTAGCACTTTTTTCTCAAAACTGGCAAACAATCACCCAAGACAAATGGGTTCTGAATATTGTGTCTCAAGGTTACAGGTTCCACTTTCATACTTTACCAAGGCTAAAAGAAATGCCAGACCTGCCACAAAATCAATGGGCAGAGGCACAAAAACAAATTTCAGCCCTCATAGACATGAGAGCTATTCAAAAAGTACCACAACAGGAACAAGGACAAGGATTTTAATCAAGACTCTTTCTGGTCCTCAGAAAGGACAAGACCTTTCAATTCTGAATACTTACCTGGATATTCTGAAATTCAAAATGTTGACATTACAGCAGCTTCTACCCATGCTGGGCAATAAGGCTTGGCTTGTTACTCTGGACCTCAAAGAGGCATACCTGCATGTCCCTATCAGACAAATTTGCAGAAGATACCTCAGATTCAAAGCTGGTACAATGCACTACCAGTTCTCTGCACTGCCCTTTGGCTTATCTACTACGCCGAGGGTCTTCACAAAGTGCCTGGCACCAGTAATTGCGTTTTGCAGACAAAAAGGAATTCAAATATATCCATACCTGGACGATTGCCTCATTCAAGCAGAGACAAAGGACATTCTTCTACAGCATCTGGCGTTTGTAAAAAAGTTGCTAATTTCTCTAGGGTACACAGTAAACGAAAGTAAGTCAAAACAAGTGCCCTCGCAACAGATTATATTCCTGGGTGCCAACTTAAATACAACAGTCCAGATGGCTTACCTCACGCCAGACAAACAAGTTCAACTAACTCAATATTTCAATTACTGGCAAAAAAGTCCCATCTCCCTGCAAGAAAAATTCTGCAGGCCCTGGGATTCCTGGCATCTTGCATCCTACTAATACCATATGCCAGACTGCATATGAGGAAATTACAATGGTAGAAGCAGTAATACCAATGATTCCCTGCCTACAACAGGAGTTTCGATGGTGGGCACAGGCATGTCACCTAAACAAGGGTCAGCCTTTTACCCAACCCACAGCCAAGCAAACTCTAACAACAGATGCTTCGGATTATGCCTGGGGAGCACACATGGCAGGAAAATGCATTCGGGGCAAGTGGACCACAGACCAGATGCATCTTATCAAAGAGATGCTGGCTGTTCAAAATGCCCTAACAGCTTTCAAGGACCTTCTGCATCCAGGACAATTATTACTAAAGACAGACAACACCACAGTAATGTGGTACATAAACAAGGGGGCACTCATTCTTATCCCCTATGCAGGCAAGCCATGACCTTGTGGAACACAGCTCTAACGTATCAAGTTCACCTGCAAGCGCAATTCCTGCCAGGAAAGAAAAATACTCTGGCAGACTATCTAAGCAGAAATATCATGGACCCTCACGAATGGAAATTGAATCCACAAATCTTCAGCATGGTAACGCAAAAATGGGGATGCCCAAACATAGATCTTTTTGCCTCCCCACTGAATTGCCAACTTCAAAAATTCTGCACAAGGACTTATCACAAACAAGCATGGAAAGTGGATGCTCTTTTGTTCAGCTGGAAAAACCTAAAAGTTTATGCCTTCCCGCCACTGCCTCTCCTTTCAAAGGTACTCCTGAAAGCCAGACAAGAAAAAACAGATGATCCTGATTGCTCCAGACTGGCCACGCCAGCACTGGTACCCTATCTTAAGGAACTTGGCTCAAGGCTCACCATGGATTTTCCCTCAATTCCACACCTTCTGACTCAACAAAACAATCAGATCCTGCACGGTCAGCTCAAAACCCTAAACCTGGCTGCATGGCAGATACATTAGTCAAACAGGCAACACCTCTCTCTAAAGCTGTTATTGATGTCATTTTGGAGGCCAGGAGGCCTAGCACCAGGAAAGCTTACTCAGAAAAATGGAAGAGATTCTGCGCCTGGAACCAGACTCAAAGCCTTGACCCTCTTGTTCCAAACATTCCTCAGATTTTACAATACTTAACTGAGTTGCTGGACAGAGGGCTATCCTTCTCATCAATTAAGATCCACGCCTCTGCCATTTCAGCACATTACAACACGGATCCTCCTTTATTCTCTCATCCCTTGCTAAAGCAGTACCTCAGAGGGGCTAAAAACATAAGACCGCCCCGGAGAGAACCAACACCAACTTGGGACCTCAATTTCGTTTTGGAAAAACTGACCATACCACCTTTTGAGCCAGCCAATACAGCCGATTTAAAATTTTTATCATGGAAAACGGCTCTGCTCCTGGCAGTAACTTCAGCACGAAGAGTCTCAGAGCTACAGGCATTAATGGCAGTGGAACCTTTTATAATATTTCATCAGGACAGGGTTTCTTTAAGGACAAACCCTACCTTTATGCCAAAGGTGGTATCTAGTGTGGCTCTTAACCAAACCATCCATTTGCCAACTTTTTATCCAAACCCCCAGAATAAAGTGGAGAAACTTCTGCATTCTTTGGACATCCACAGGCAGCTACGCTTCTACTTGGACAAAACAAAAGCTTTCAGGAAAACTGATCAACTGTTTGTAGCATATGCGGCAGGATCACAGGGCAAGGCTATCTCAAAGCAGACTATATCCAAATGGATAGGACATTGTATTCGTTACTGCTACACACAGCATGGCAAATCAGTCCCAAATAACATTAGGACACATTCCACCAGGGCAACATCCACTTGAACAGCCTTTCTCAGAGGAGTACATACCAAGGAAATTTTGGAGGCTGCAACTTGGAGTTCAGTGCACACCTTTACCAAGCATTACTACCTGCCTCTTTACTCTAAATCCAGTGCAGGATTTGCCACTGCAGATGTTCATCGTGCATACAGCTGCAGTAATCACAGATGGGTTCTCTGCCGTCAGGCGGTCCCTCGGTCGGCCGAATTCCAAAGTCTAGGTCCGGCGTCGGTTGTTGTCGCTTTCTCTCCTGATGTCAGTGAGGCCGGAGTATATAAGACACAGCCGACGCCATGTTCTTCAGTCTTTTTTGCTGCGCGGTGCCTGAAGCAGAAGCAGTTCGCAAGTGCCGGTCGGCCAGCTCCTGAATTACGGAAATATTGGAAACCGAAGTCTTCATTAAAGCTAAGTACCCCATTGGGGAAACTTTTCTTGCCTCAGACCGATGTCAGAAAAAGTTAATTGTATTTCTTGTGGGAAGCAAATACCGCATAAGGATTTCCATTCCCTCTGCATACCTTGTTTAGGCCCAGACCACGACACCTCGGGCTGTCGCTTTTGCACTACCTTCAATAAACGCACTATTAAGCATCGGGCGGAGTTCGCCCAACACTATTTTGGTAAAGCCTTTGATTTTAAAATGTCGTCCGACTACCGTTTTGTCCAAAAAACACAAGGACCGACACGCGAGGCCTGCGGTCCCTGCCGACACCACGCCAAAACAGGCTACACGTGGTCCGGTTCTCAGTGAGACGCCTTTGCAGTCCCTGACTACCGACGACACTCCTTTGGCGGTGTCCTCTGTACCCGAGACCGCTGGTACCTCGGCCCTTTCCCAGACTACAACCACCGAAGCCTTTGCTAATGTTGAGCCTACTAATGTGGACAGGTCCACTTCCACCCATGGTGTCTTTAGACCCTCATCTTCCTTTTGTTATTAAGGCCTTTACTAAATCCAAAGCAGCCAGGCATCCCAAGAGGCCTGTTGCACAGGGCCCATCTCCAGGTCCCATGCCTAAAAAACAGATGCTTAAAATGGCTGAGGATTTAATTAATCTTATCAGGGGTTCTCAACCCCCTCCAGACAAGAGACCCAGAGTGGAGGAAGATTCTTCCTCTTCTGATCAGGGATCCATTTTATCAGAACATTCTGATGTAGAGGAACACTCTTACTCCCCTTTTGAGGATTCGGATGCAGAGCAGTCCATTCTTTCTGTATCTCCTCCTAAGGATTTTTCCTTTGGGGAAACCTTGCACACTTTGAGGGAACACTTCCATTGGGAAGGCCAAGACTTTTCAGATTACAAGAAAAGACTTAGGAATTTCTTTTGTTACCTCAACACAGACCTCTGGTGATACCTCCTGTTTTGGACATACTTGATGATGTTTATTCGGAGGCTTGCCTTAACCCGGATTCTCTGCCTCCTGCACCAGTCAAACCTGATAGGTACTACAGAGTACCTAACTCTCACCAATTTCTCTTCAAAAGCCATAATGCTGACCCTGAAACCATTTCACAAGGCCCCAAGGGATTGAAGGCCTCCACTGCCAAGAATCAACTTCCTGCAGAAAGAGAGTCAAGATCTTTAGAAAGGTGGGGAAAAAAGGTATATACCTCGGCCACCCTAGCCATGAGGGCCTTAAATTGTCAGTTTCATATGCTTAAATATCAACAGTTCCTGTTATCACAATTAAGGAATAAAATGTCTCAACCTGAACAACCAGATTTGAAGGAGTTACAGGATATGATGCATAGTGCAGAGCAAGTGGGTAAACGCACCTTACAATGTGGTTATTGATGCCCTAGAGGCCTCAAGTAGAGCAGCTGCTACAGGATCAGTCATTCGCAGACATGCCTGGCTTAGGGAACAAAACTTGCCTGATCATGTGAAAGCTAAACTTCTAGATGCTCCTTTACAAAAGGATGTGCTGTTTGGTACTAATGCTGAGGAGATACTATGGAAAATGGAAGAAAAAGCCAAATCTATGCAAACTGTCAAAGTTTTTTTACAGGTCCAACCACCACGTTTTAGCAGAAATTGGCCTTCAAAAAACTGGTCCTTTCCAGCCACTGACAAGCCCCAAAGAGGTAGATACAGACGCACAAGGGGCAGAGGGCAATCACAAGGATCATATAGAGGCCGACAATGGCAAACTCTAGCACCAAGAGGTGGCGAAGACAGTGCACAACAATACAGGAAGCAAACCCAATGACTCCCTCATTTCCATGCCAAGCATGTCTCAGCTGGCAGCACCTTTGGGAGGAAAGCTAGCATTATTTGCAAGCAATTGGCATATTGTCACAACAGACAAATGGGTCCTGGACATTATAAACAGAGGCTACAAATTTCAGTTCCACACTCTTCCAAACATGAGAGGCATGCCAAACCTGCCACAAAATCAAAGGGCAGAGGCACAACTACAAATTTCAAAGCTCATAAGCATGCATTTCAAGGGTACTGCTCAAAATAAGGGAGGAAAAACCAAGGGCAATCCTGATTGCCCCAGAATGGCCACGCCAGCACTGGGTACCCACTGCTGCGCAGCCCGTCACCCCTGCCATCATGGCACCTGCCTCAGATCCCAACACTCCTGTCCCAGAGGAATGGAGAATTCATGCATCCCCAGTTCCAGACCCTCAACCTGGCAGCCTGGCTTATTCCCTGACCTCTCCTCAAGCTGCCAGTGTAAACAAACAAGTTCTAGATGTTGTACATGAGGTCAGACTCCCCAGCACTAGAAAATCCTATACTGACAAGTGGAAAAGGTTTTGCACCTGGATCCAGGCTAAGGGAGCCGAAATGGCATAGCCCTCCCCACCTCTCATCCTGGATTTACCTGGCAGACCTATTACACAGGGGTCTGTCCTTCTCTTCTATTAAAATTCATGCCTCAGCCATCTCGGCTCATTTCAGCACAGAGCCACCTTTCTTCTCACACCCCGTCATAAAACAGTTCCTAAGAGGGACTAACAACTTAAAGCCACCCAGAAGAGCTCCTACCCCAGCTTGGTACCTTAACTTTGTGCAGGAAAAGCTCACCATGCCCCCCCCCCCCCTTTGAACCTGCAGCTTCAGCAGAGTTAAAATTTCTCTCTTGGAAGACAGTCTTGCTTCTGGCCATCACTTAAGCTAGAAAAGTATCAGAGCTGCAAGCACTTATGGCTGTAGAGCCATTCATCATTTTCCATGCTGACAGGGTCTCCCTCAGGACTAACCCATCCTTCATGCCTAAAGTGGTGTCCAGTGTGGCTCTCAACCAATCCATTAATTTGCCCACCTTTTTCCCTAACCCACAAAACAAGGGGGAAAGGGTTCTGCACTCTCTAGATGTGCACAGACAGCTCAGATTCTACCTGGACAGGACTAAATCTGTTAGAAAAACTGATCAATTGCTAGTCAGCTTCGCTGCAGGAGCAGATGACAAGGCCATATCCAAACAAACAATCTCCAAATAGCACACTGCATCCATGTCTGCTACAAACAGCACGGGAAACCACCCCCAAAGGGGGTCAAGACACACTCCACCAGAGCAACCTCCACCTCTGTAGCTTTTCTCAGAGGGGTCCCCACCAGGGACATCCTGGAGGCTGCAACATGGACATCTGTTTATACCTTCACTAAGCATTACCACCTGCCTATCTTCTCCAAATCCAGGGCAGGCTTTGCCACCGCAGTCTTGCAGGACATCCTAGCCAGCTCCCAGTCTTCTTGACTGCCTCCACCCTTTTCAGCTTTGGGAGCCAACCCAAATGTGATGACTGCAACAGTGAAACACGAAGAACATTGTACTGTTGTGCACACTTACCATAAATGTAGATGTTCGAGTGTATTCACTGTTGCAGTCCTGGATGTTCATCATGCATACAGCTGCAGTAATCACTGATGGGTTCTCTGCCATCAGGCGGGTCCTCGGTCGGCCGAATTCCAAAGTCTAGGTCCGGCGTCGGTTGTTGTCACTTTCTCTCCTGACATCAGTGAGGCCGGAGTATATAAGACACAGCCGACGCCATGTTCTTCAGTCTTTTTTGCCGCGCGGTGCCCGAAGCAGAAGCAGTTCGCAAGTGCTGGTCGGCCAGCTCCTGAATTACGAAAAAATTGGAAACCGAAGTCTTCATTAAAGATAAGTACCCCGTTGGGGAAACTTTTCTTGCCTCAGACAGATGTCAGAAAAAGTTAATAATTGTATTTCTTGTGGGAAGCAAATACCGCATAAGGATTTCCATTCCCTCTGCATACCTTGTTTAGGCCCAGACCACGACGTCTCGGGCTGTCGCTTTTGCACTACTTTCAATAAACGCACTATTAAGCGCCGGGCGGAGTTCGCCCAACACTTTTTTGGTAAAGCCTTTGATTATAAAATGTCGTCGGAGACTCCGACTACCGTTTTGTCCAAAAAACGCAAGGACAAGGACCGACATGCGAGGTCCGCGGTTCCCACCGACACCACGCCAAAACCGGCTACACGTGGTCCGGTTCTCAGCGAGACGCCTTTGCAGTCCCTGACTACCGACAACACTCCTTTGGCGGTGTCCTCTGTACCCGAGACCGCAGGTACCTCGGCCCTCTCCCAGACTACAACCACCGAAGCCATTGCTAATGTTGAGACTCCTAATGTGGACAGGTCCACTTCCACCCATGGTGTCTTTAGACCCTCATCTTCTTTTTCTATTAAGGCCTTTACTAAATCCAAAGCAGCCAGGCATCCCAAGAGGCCTGTTGCACAGGGCCCTTCTCCAGGCCCCATGCCTAAAAAACAGATGCTTAAAATGGCTGAGGATTTAATTACTCTTATCAGGGGTTCTCAACCCCCTCCAGACAAGAGACCCAGAGTGGAGGAAGATTCTCCCTCTTCTGATCAGGGCTCCATTTTATCAGAACATTCTGATGTAGAGGAACACTCTTACTCCCCTTTTGAAGATTCGGATGCAGAGCAGTTCATTCCTTCTGTATCTCCTCCTGAGGATTTTTCCTTTGGGGAAACCTTGCACACTTTAAGGGAACACTTCCATTGGGAAGGCCAAGACTTTTCCGATTCCAAGAAAAGACTTTGGGAATTTATTTTGTTACCTCAACACAGGCCTCTGGCGATACCTCCTGTTTTGGACATACTTGATGATGTTTATTCGGAGGCTTGCCTTAACCCGGATTCCCTGCCTCCTGCACCAGTCAAACCTGATAGGTACTACAGAGTTCCTAACTCTCACCAATTTCTCTACAAAAGCCATAATGCTGACCCTGAAACCATTTCTCAAGGCCCCAAGGGATTGAAGGCCTCTACTGCCAAGAATCCATTTCCTGCCGAAAGAGAGTCAAGATCCTTAGAAAGGTGGGGAAAAAAGGTATATACCTCGGCCACCCTAGCCATGAGGGCCTTAAATTGTCAGTTTCATATGCTTAAATATCAACAGTTCCTGTTATCACAATTAAGGAATAAAATGTCTCAACCTGAACAAACAGATTTGAAGGAGTTGCAGGATATGATGCATAGTGCAGAGCAAGTGGGTAAACACACCTTACAGTGTGGCTATGATGCCTAGAGGCCTCAAGTAGAGCGGCTGCTACAGGATCAGTCATTCGTAGACATGCCTGGCTTAGGGAACAAAGCTTGCCTGATCATGTGAAAGCTAAACTTCTAGATGCTCTTTTACAAAAGGATGTGCTGTTTGGTACTAATGCTGAGGAGATATTACGGAAAATGGAAGAAAAAGCCAAATCTATGCAAACTGTTAAAGCTTTTTTACAGGTCCAACCACCACGTTTTAGCAGAAATTGGCCTTCAAAAAACTGGTCCTTTCCAGCCACTGACAAGCCCCAAAGAGGTAGATACAGACGCACAAGGGGCAGAGGGCAATCACAAGGATCATATAGAGGCCAACAATGGCAAACTCCAGCACCAAGAGGTGGCGGACAGTGCACAACAATACAGGAAACAAACCCAATGACTCCCTCATTTCCATGCCAAGCAGGTCTCAGCTGGCAGCACCTTTGGGAGGAAAGCTAGCATTATTTGCAAGAAATTGGCATATTGTCACAACAGACAAATGGATCCTGGACGTTATAAACAGAGGCTACAAATTTCAATTCCACACTCTTCCAAAAATGAGAGGCATGCCAAACCTGCCACACAATCAAAGGGCAGAGGCACAGCTACAAATTTCAAAGCTCATAGGCATGAGAGCTATACAAGAGGTACCTACTCACGAACAAGGTCAAGGTTTTTATTCAAGACTTTTTCTGGTACCAAGGAAAGGAACCAACTGGAGACCCATTTTGGACTTATCCATCCTAAACACATTTTTACTCGTACCAAAATTCAAGATGCTCACATTACAGCAGCTTCTTCCCATGCTGAGCAAGGAGTTTTGGCTGGTAACATTGGACCTCAAGGAGGCATACCTGCATGTCCCAATCAGACAAAGCTGCAGAAGATACCTCAGATTTCTTGCAGGTTCAATCCACTATCAATTCTCTGCATTGCCCTTTGTGAATACTCTGGGCGCAGTAGATAAGCCAAAGTGCCTGGCATCAGTGATTGCCTACTGCAGACTTCAAGGGATACAAATTTACCCTTATTTGGACGACTGCCTGATCCAAGCAGACAGCAAGCACATACTTCTGGAACATCTGGCTTATGAAACACGGTTACTGCATTCTCTGGGATACACAGTCAACAAAGAGAAATCCAGGCTAACACCATCTCAGAAAATAACTTTCCTGGGTGCCAACTTGGACATAATCACCCAGATGGCCTATCTTACGCCAGAAAAACAGGGGCAACTAACTCAGTACTTCAAAATACTAGCAAAATGTACCAGGCTTACTGCAAGGAAAATCCTGCAGGCTCTGGGCTTCATGGCATCTTGCATTCTTTTAATCCCATGTGCAAAGCTGCATATGAGGAAACTTCAATGGTACCTAAAAAAACCTATGGTCTCAACACAGTCACAGTTTGGAAACAATAATACCAATAATTCCATGTTTGCAAAAGGAATTTCTATGGTGGGCCCAAGCATGTCAAGCAAACACAGGCCTCCCATTCTGCAAGCCTCAAGCAAATGAAGTCATCACAACAGACGCCTCAGATTACGCCTGGGGGGCGCACATGACGGACAGGTGCATTCAGGGCAAATGGTCCCAAAAGGAAAAGCACCTTCACATCAATCAAAAAGAAATGCTAGCAGTAATAAATGCAATTACAGCTTTCAAGGACCTCCTGCATCCAGGACAATTACTGATAAGAACAGACAACACCACAGTAATGTGGTATGAGTTAGTTGCCCCTGTTTTTCTGGCGTAAGATAGGCCATCTGGGTGTTTGTGTCCAAGTTGGCACCCAGGAAAGTTATTTTCTGAGATGGTGTTAGCCTGGATTTCTCTTTGTTGATTGTGTATCCCAGAGAATGCAGTAACCGTGTTACATAAGCCAGATGTTCCAGAAGTATGTGCTTGCTGTCCGCTTGGATCAGGCAGTCGTCCAAATAAGGGTAAATTTGTATCCCTTGAAGTCTGCAGTAGGCAATCACTGATGCCAGGCACTTTGTGAATACTCTGGGTGCAGTAGATAAGCCAAAGGACAATGCAGAGAATTGATAGTGGATTGAACCTGCAAGAAATCTGAGGTATCTTCTGCAGCTTTGTCTGATTGGGACATGCAGGTATGCCTCCTTGAGGTCCAATGTTACCAGCCAAAACTCCTTGCCCAGCATGGGAAGAAGCTGCTGTAATGTGAGCATCTTGAATTTTGGTATGAGTAAAAATGTGTTTAGGATGGATAAGTCCAAAATGGGTCTTCAGTCGGTTCCTTTCCTTGGTACCAGAAAAAGTCTTGAATAAAAACCTTGACCTTGTTCGTGAGTAGGTACCTCTTGTATAGCTCTCATGCCTATGAGCTTTGAAGAGAGTATTCACTGTTGCAGTCCTGGTTTCCCTCCCTCCATCCCCCATGTCTCTCTCTCTCTCTCTCTCTCTCTCTCTCTCCTTACAAGGAAATTTTGGTATTTACTTTCTACTGGTGGTGTTCTTCCACCATAACCTAGCTCCCTGTTAGGGGCTCCTGACAGGGCAAGAAAAAACGATGTAATGGCGTCTTCTGCCTGATTTTATACCACTGATGACCTGACGACAGTCCTGGAGCGACAGCAACCGATGAAGAAATACTATTCCTCTGGTATTCGGGCCGACTGAGAGCTACCCCTGACAGGATAACCCAAATGTGATGACTGCAACAGTGAATACACTCGAACATCTACATTTATGGTAAGTGTACACAACTGTACTTTTTTGGCACATCATCTGCATTAGTGCTTCACAGAATTCAGACTTTGAAAATACATGTATATTCTCAAGAGAATAGGAATAGTTACTGTTAAGATGCTCTTAAAGGGTGAACAGGAACTCTGCTCTGTTGACAACTATACTCTTGAAGGATGTAGCAAGTTAAAAATGGTGATCAAAAAGTTCATTGAAATGTTAAATAATCACGTGGTGGTTTTAAAAACACCAGTGTAAAACTGCTTAACTGATGTGGTGGCTGCATTCCAGTACAGACGGAATTAAAAATATCTCATTCAAACCAGTTCAGATGTGGGTTCTAAGAATAATTTGCCACTTCCTTCAAAAATCTAGAGTTCATTGTGCAAATCTTCATCCTTGTTTTTAGTATTAGACACCCACAAACTTAAAGCAGAAATAATTTTTCTGCGTATGTGCATATCCATGTATTTTGTTTACCTTTCGTATGTATGGGACAGTGATGTCCTTCTATTCTCATGTTGCAGTATTCATAACCTTTGGGTTAGCCTCCATGTTGCGACCCCGAACATCTGGCTAGTATCAAAAAGCTTTAATCACCGCAAGGTACATGGGACATCTGATGTTGGCCGTAGTGTGCATGGGCCATAAGAGTGATGTCTCCAAGAACATTCCTCAGAACTTCTTTGCTGCCAGTCGAATGTCTGCTCATCCTGCCATTTGTCATTGGATTCTGCAAGTTAAGTACCTCATTGGTGCCTTTTTTCTTGTTCATTTGGTCACTGCATGCCTGCAAGGTTCATGTCATCCAGGAAAGGAAAGTGTTCATAGCCTATCTGCCCTAGGGCATTTATAAGCCTAGCCAGAGTATGTTTGGCTTTCGCCACCCATTTTAAATTAATTTTGCTATGCCCTTTTTCGAGGTTAGTATACTGTGCCTCTGTCTAACAGTGACACAGAAGTGATACCCGGGGTAAACCTATGATCTCCCATCCATTCATCAAGACTCCTCTTGAAGAGAGTCAATGAGGGACTCTGCCTAACCTGGACTGGGATTTTATTCCATAGTGAAGGGAGCCTCTGGGTTATGAATCTGTCCCTCCAGCATGTCCTATTTATTTCAGTGCTGAGGTTCAAGTCTCGAGCGTGTAGCTCGATGGGATTTGGATTTTTTGAGGTGCAGCATGTCCCTTAATTCCGGGTTGGACATGGCCTTATACGTCAGGCACAGGTCACCTCTGAGCAGGCGGTATGCCACTGAGTAGAGCTGGAGTTTCTTTAACCGGGCAGCATATGGCATCTGTTTGAGCCCTTTGATCCTCTTGGTGAGGTACTTTTGGGGTCTTTCCAGTTGCTGCAGGTGTTTGGTAAGGTACATCCCAAAAGGGGCATTGTACTCTGTTATGGGCCTGATGAGGGATGAGTAGAGAGGCACGATGACCTCCCCTAATCTAGATGGGAATCCCTTCATGATTAGGTGGGCTATATAAAATGTTTTTCTAACCACTTTGGCCACGTGGTTGTCAGATGAGAGATTGCCATCAACTTGGGTCCCCAGGTCCCTAATTACTTCTTCTGTACTTAATGGATTACCACCTATGTGGTAATTTGTGGGCACTTTGTTTTTGCCAAAGGGGATGACTATACACTTTTTGCGTTTAGCTTGAGGCCATGGCTCTGGCACCAGTTGTCTGTTTCTATGAGGCCCTTTTGGAGGATGCTTGTGTCGGCTGGAGAGTCGATTATGGCGCCCAGTTTGCAGTCATCTGCAAACTTGGTCAGCCACATTCCTTCCGTGTTGGCCTGTACCTCCAAGAAATATATACCAAACAAGAGAGGTCCCAGGACTGAGCCTTGTGGGACGCCACTTGTAACTGGTTTGGAGTCTGACATGGCTCCAGCAATTCTAACCATGTGGGTTCTGTCCTTGAGCCAGTTTGCAAACCATCTAGTGACATAGGGGTTTATATGTAAGCTGGTGAGCTTATCTATAATGCCCGAGTGGGGTATTGTATCGAAGGCTTTTGCGAGGTCCAGATAGGCTGTGTGGACCACCTTCCCTTCGTCAATGGCCTTGGTGACTGTTTCAAAGAAGTCAACCAGGTTTAAGAGGCAGGATCTGCCCTTAACAAAGCCGAACTGGGTAGGATCCAGTGTCTGTAGGTCCCCAATATCTTTATTTATGAGGTCCATGATGATCCTTTCCATAGCTTTGCAGACCAAGCTAGTCAGGCTTATGGGGCGATAGTTTCCAGGGTCCGTTGAGGCACCACCTTTGTGGAGAGGGACCACTGTTGCTGCACGCCACTCTTTGGGTACATATCCTGTAGTAAGGCTGAGATTGAACAGTAGTTTTATGTTTGGGTTTAGCTCTTCTTGGAGTTCATGTAGGAGCCTGGGACACCGTCTGGTCCCATTGATGCTGTGTTTTTTGCTTTGGAGGCGGCTCCCACCTGAGCATCTGAGATGTCAGGGGGGCAGCACTCTGCTGGGATAGATATTTGCCCTTTTGGTGGTGGGGGGGAGAAGTTTGCGCTGAACCTGTCAGCTAGGATGTTGGCAATGTCTGTGGGTTCGGTGTATTTTTGTCATTTTGGACTAATTCTGAGCATATCTGGGAATTCCCACCCAGGTTCCTAACATAACTAAAGAAAGCCTTGTGATTATCCTTAGTGTCCTGTGCAATTTTCTCTCTAAGCTGGCCTTTGACGATTTTATGAGTGCCCTTAGTTTTTGCTAATACTGATCAGAGATGCCTTCCCTTTTGGGATTTTGTTCTATCATGTAGTAGCTTCCTCCTTCTATTGTATAGTTTGTTTATGGCTGGGGTCCACCAGACAGGTCGTCTGCCTTTGGAGGATTGGGTCTTGGTTTTATTTGGGATTGCATGATCCATGCATTCCTGAAGGTGTTCATAGAATGCATTTATAAAGGATTCTGAGGTCTGGGCCGTATTTTCCACAGGCCCGGGGGCTTTGAAGGATTCCACCTCGGTTTTGAGGAGTGTGAAATTTGCTTTAGAGAAGTTTTTCACTGTGATTTTCTGGGCAGGGGGTGGGGTCGGGATGTGAATATCCAGTGAGATCAGTTTATGGTCTGATCTTACCAGTGAGGGATACACTTCTGGTCTGGAGCATAGAGTCCCCATGTTGGTGATGATCAGGTCCAGTATGTTTTCCCTCTTGTGGGAGTGGTAACAAGTTGTTCCATAGCATTTGAGTTTATGAATTCTAGGAACCTTTGGGCAAGGGTGTTGGAGCTAGAGTAATGCTCCCAATCTATGTTTGGGTAGTTGAAGTCGCCCAATATAATGGTGTTCGGAGAGACCTTAATATTTTCCAGTGTTCTCAGGAAGGCCGAGTGGGGTTCCTGGGTTTGGGAGGGTGGTCTGTAGCAGGCTATAAACTGGAAGGCAGTTTTACCCACTGTTAGTTGCACATGGATAGTCTCTGATGCTTCGTGCTTTGCCACCAACCTGGAGGTGTGGGTATCTTTGATGAATATCGATACTCCCTCCTTTTGTGGTTCGGTCCAAGTTTTGGGGCGAAAAGCATGGTATGAGGTATAACCTGGTAGTGCTGGGGTGCTCTCGGGAGTCCTGAACCAGGTTTCTGTTACTGCACAGATATCGATGTTCTCCATGCTAAGGAGAGTTTCGAGTGCATGCATCTTGAGGTTTAGACTTCTGGCGTTGAGTAGCATTACTCTTAGTTTCTTATCCCTTGTGATACCTATGGAGGTGGGTTTGTCTTTTGAGCCTTGCCTAAAAAAGGCACTATGGGGGTAGCAAGAGCCTTTGCCAATATCCGAAAGCCCAGGGGTGACAGGTGCAAGCTGTCCCTAGCAAAGCATCGTGGCGTGTCGTGCATATCATCCCAAGCTGACAGGCATTGGATCCCCTTTGAATGACACCAATACTTAAGCCAATTGTTGAAATTGATCATCTTGTCTTCATATTGTGTGGCATCATTCTTGGTGAGGGTAAGATGCTACTCAAGGTCAGGGTCATACCAGCCTGGGCTACATGCTCAGAGAGCTCCTCTAGGTCTCTTTTCATGTAGTCCAGTGAGGTACATCTCAGGTCATTCACACCAGCATGGACAATGACTGAGTCATATTTGTACTTGCCTTGGAGTGACCCGAGTGCTTGTGTTATGTGGCGGATCCTAGCGCCAGACAGGCTGCTCACCGTGAACTTCTCCTTGTTCAGCCTGGTGAGCGGGACGTCAGTGTGCCTGACGATAGAGTCACCTATTACAAGTGTATCAGGTGTGTTGTTTAGCCTTAAGGGCTGTGACTGTTCGGCACACTGGCTTTGTGAGATATGTGTTGCACGTGTTTTGTTTTGGGGTAGCGGTTGCTTGGGTGTCTGCTTTGGAGGTCTCTGCTGCTTAGGCAGATCTTTATTTAGAGCCTCCGAGTATGTTTTGTGTGATTATGTGTTTGGTTTGCTGTCGTGGTAGGTCTATGTGAGACTGGAATTGTAGTGAGTGTGGTTTCCTTCTCCTCCTGACTGGTTATGCCAGTACTGAGTTGAGAGAGCTTAGCCTCCAGTTTGGCTATATGGTTGCATCTCTCACATGTGTTGGAATTTGTTGGGAGGAGGAGAGGGTTGTCTGTGTACATGAGGCAGTTGTAACATTGCCTCAAGATTCCCATATTCACCAGCTGGACCGGAGAGGAGATTGACAACTGACCTTTGGACATGCTAGAATAATATTGGGAATTCCTGTATAATTGAAAACAAGGGCCAATGGGGAGCGAGGATGTAGTGCTTTTAATTTTTAGTGCTGACTTATAATTGCTTTAGTGAGCAAGTGCCAGGTAACAAGTGCAGTGTGTTACAGGTAACTTAAATGCAAAAACGACAAACAGTAACTTTCTTTCAAGCGAAGCAAGGAAATAAGTACAGTAAGCAATGCAGATATCACTAGGGATCCACAGAAGCGCTGAGAAGCCGCGTTTTAGGTGGAATTAGCGTTCCAGGGAAATAACAAGCATACAAACAAAGGTAGATTCAGCAGGCCTGGATCTAGTCTATGCTACAGCAAACAAGGTGTACCAATTTCAGTAAGATACAGTTCAAATATTCAGGCACTGTAAACCTTTAACCAGAAATTCCCAGCTCAGAAGGGCAGAGTCCAGCCTCTCCTCCCACAAGAGTGCAGACCACGAACCTTCCTAATGTAAAATAACTGGCCTGAAGCCCAAGTGCTTAAACCAGAGCTAATACACTTTAAGAATAACAGACACTGAGCTCTCAATCAGCAGTTCCCAACTTAGAAAGATGAAAGCTACCTGTCCTGCCACCACAGTGCATGCCACAAACCTTCCTAATGTAGAACAACTGGTCTGAAGCCCAAGTGCTTAATCCAAAAGACTTAGAATGATAGCTACACTTTTACCAAGTTACTACCAAGCAGTAATAAATACAACTGAATACTTTAAATAATGCCTGGATTAGTGCTCAAGTTATACAAACAAAGCTAGATTCAGCAGGCCTGGATCTAGTCTATGCTACAGCAAACAAGGTGTACCAATTTCAGTAAGAAGAAATTCAGATATGCATGCACTATAAGCCTTCAACCAGAAATTCCCAGCTCAGAAGGGCAGAGTCCAGCCTTTCCTCCCACAAGAGTGCAGACCATGAACCCTCTTAATGTAAAATAACTGGCCTGAAAGCCCAAGTGCTTAAACCAGAATTAATGTACTTTTAGAATAACAGACACTGAGCCCTCAATCAGCAGTTCCCAACTTAGAAGGATGTAAGCTACCTGTTCTGCCACTACAGTGCAGACCACAAACCCTCTCAATGTAAAACAACTGGTCTGAAGCCCAAGTGTTTAAACTAAAAGGCTTAGAATGAGTTACACCAAGCAGTAATAAATACAATTGAGAACTACTTTTAAGATGACGCAAAAGCAAAATAAAGTAGGAAGAAACACAAGTACAGTAAAAGCAGAAGAATTTTTTTTTTTTTTTTTTTTTTTTTTTTTAGAAAAGTAGCAAAAGCAGTAGTAAATACAATTCTCACGCAGTGCAAGCTGTCACACTTGAATATGTAGCAATATTAGTCCACACACAGTTTGAAAAAATGTAATTAAATTAAAAAGGACTAAAAGCAAGTGCAGAAATGGTTTATTAGGTAGAATGCGGTAAAGAGATGTCCTGGGGGGAGTGTCTTAGATCAAATCTACAGTGGGGCAGGCACTGCAAAAGCCAACAAATTTAAACTACAACCAAGAATAGGGAGGGGGGGTGGGGAAACAGTTTCAACACAGATGTAAGGAATGTGCAAATTATAAAAAAATATATATACTGTTTTCTATATATTTGCAGAGCAGTAAGACACAGATATCAAGCAGACAATTTAGCTCTATAATACAGAATAACACAGAAAATATACTCAGCTCTATATACTTGAAGATAGTTCTGTAAGGCTGTCTCTCAAACTAAGGTTCCAGTTTGAATACAGGTTGTTAATTAAAAGGAGACACAGCACTAGCTAAATTATACCAGCTGAAAGACAAGGCAGGAAATGAGGGGGGGGTAACAGTTTCAACACAGATGTAAGGAATGTGCAAATTATAAAAAATATATATACTGTTTTCTATATATTTGCAGAGCAGTAAGACACAGATATCAAGCAGACAATTTAGCTCTATAATACAGAATAACACAGAAAATATACTCAGCTCTATATACTTGAAGATAGTTCTGTAAGGCTGTCTCTCAAACTAAGGTTCCAGTTTGAATACAGGTTGTTAATTAAAAGGAGACACAGCACTAGCTAAATTATACCAGCTGAAAGACAAGGCAGGAAATGAGGGGTGGGGAAACAGTTTCAACACAGATGTAAGGAATGTGCAAATTATAAAAAATATATATACTGTTTTCTATATATTTGCAGAGCAGTAAGACACAGATATCAAGCAGACAATTTAGCTCTATAATACAGAATAACACAGAAAATATACTCAGCTCTATATACTTGAAGATAGTTCTGTAAGGCTGTCTCTCAAACTAAGGTTCCAGTTTGAATACAGGTTGTTAATTAAAAGGAGACACAGCACTAGCTAAATTATATCAGCTGAAAGACAAGGCAGGAAATGAGGGGGTGGGGAAACAGTTTCAACACAGATGTAAGGAATGTGCAAATTATAAAAAAATATATATACTGTTTTCTATATATTTGCAGAGCAGTAAGACACAGATATCAAGCAGACAATTTAGCTCTATAATACAGAATAACACAGAAAATATACTCAGCTCTATATACTTGAAGATAGTTCTGTAAGGCTGTCTCTCAAACTAAGGTTCCAGTTTGAGTACAGGTTGTAGGTGCGGACATCAGATTCCCCCATAAGGACGCCCATGAACTGTGCTTGTTCTGCCTACGGT
Source organism: Protopterus annectens (assembly GCF_019279795.1). Lineage (NCBI taxonomy): Eukaryota > Metazoa > Chordata > Ceratodontiformes > Protopteridae > Protopterus > Protopterus annectens. The sequence continues at coordinate 1,556,232,421 of NC_056743.1, forward strand.
CCAACCACGATCTGTCAAGCTTTTTTTTCCAAAGACCCTTTACAGCCATCTGCACACTCTTAATATTTAGAAAACCAAACACTTAAGCGTTTAACTCTTGCTATGGAAGGGCCATCCGGTCAGTCCTTCAAACCTCTGAAAAAGGCCAAAGTTACCAAGCCTGAGTCTATTGCTGCACCTCCTCCACCCAACTTTCCATCTGTGACCAACGTATGCCTGGAGGAACGTACGGAATTGGACAATGCTGGTATAGTGGGTACCGATGTTCTTCGTGTTTCACTGTTGTAGTCATCACATTTGGGTTATCTGCTTGTAGGGTTGCCACCTTTTCAAATGGCCAAAGTGGGACATTTTTGGTACAAACATCAGATTTTACAGGCCGACACATACCCACAGCCAGTACAAAGGATAGAACTTAACCTTTTTGCCTAAATAAAAGCTTATTCTTGTAGCATTTTAGTTACTTATTCTGTTTCTTATAACATTTAGGTATTTCAGATGCAGAATAACTGTTTTATGCAACTATTACATAAAATATAGGAAATAATTTTGTCCTAAAATCTCAGGACATTTGCCATTTTTACAATTTTTTGTCAGGATGCAACTGCCCAAAGATGGACTGTCCCTCGCAAAGTAGGACAGGTAGTAACCCTATCTGCTTGCAGTAGCCCTCAGTCGGCCTGATTATCAAAGTCTTGGGTCCTGCGTCGGTTGCTCTCTCATCTTCCGTGACGTCAGGTAGTCAGGGGTATAAAGCATGCAGCCGACGCCATTACATCAGTCTTTCTTGCCGTGCGGTGCCCGAAGCAGAAGCAGTTCTCAAGTGCCGGTCGGCCAACTCCTGAAATTTTCGTTTTTGAGTTTCAGTACCGAAGTATTCAACTAAAGCCAAGTACCCCGTTGGGGAAACTTTTTTTCTTGCTCTAAACCGATGTCGGTAAAAGTCAATAACTGTATTTCTTGTGGAAAGCAAATAACCTCATAAAGATTTTCATCCATACTGTATTCCTTGCCTTGACCCTGACCACGGCATACCTCGCTGTCGCTTTTGTGCCTTATTTTAACAGCGAACTATTTGTCGTCAGTATATTTATGCTTCTAAATATTTTGGTACTCTGTTCAATTATCCAGATATGTCTTCGGTAAGCCACCCGACTACCGACATTCCAAAAAAACGCAAAGATAAAGACAGAGATAGGCCACCTAGGTCCAAAGCTGCCAACAAAACTTCTAAGCTAATCGCCAGTTCGCCGGTACTCAGTGAGGTGCTTTCGCAGCCCCTGATACTCGCTACTTCAGATTCGCAGGCCTCCACTGAGACACATTCGGAGTCCGATATGCCGCGAGATGCTGTGGAACCTGCAGATGTCTCTACCTTGGATGGGTCTGGAGCATCTGTGCAGGCACCGGCTTCTGAGGGTGTATTCAGGCCTACTGACTTGCATATTAAACCAGTGCCATCTTCTTCAAGACCTAAAACTCGAACCATGCCTAGAAAACCAACACCCAGACCACATGGTCAGGCCTCTGTGCCTAAAAAACAAATAAGAATGGCTGAAGATCTTATTACTTTAATCAGGGGAAGCCAACCTTCCCCCTTTAAGAGACCTAGGACTGAATTTGCTTTATGATGCTTCTGATCAGGATTCTGAAATTTCTGTTTCCTCTGATGACCAGGATTTATCCTTATCTACCTATGAGGATTCTGATGCAGAAGACTCTATTCCCTCTGCCCCCCCCCCCCCAGAGGATTTCTCTTTTGGTGAAACCTTGCATACTCCTAGGGAGCATTTCCGCTGGGAAAGCCAGGATTACTCTGATTCTAAATGGAGGCTCAGGGATTTCTTACTCCTGCCCCAACACAGGCCTTTAGCTATCCCTCCTGTACTAGACATTGTTGATGATGCATTTTCGGAATCTAGCTTTGCCCCTGACTCTCTACCTCCTGCTCCCAGAAAATCTGATAGATATTACAGGGTTCCTGACTTTCACAAGTTCCTTTTTAAAAATCTTATTGCGGATCCTGGGACCATTTCACAGGGACCCAAAGGTATTAAGGCTACTACTGCCAAAAATCCTACCCCCTCTGATAGAGATTCCAGGGCACTGGATAGATAGGGTAAGAAGGTATATACTTCTGCAACCTTGGCCATTAGGCCCTTAAACTGCCAGTTTCATATGTTAAAGTATCAGCAGCATATTACTGGATTGCTTAAACAGAAAATGATGATTCCTGACTGTGTTGAAAATAAAGATTTACAGGATTTCATGCATTCTGCTTAACAAGTTGGAAAACATAATTTTGCAATGTGGTTTTGATTCTCTAGAAGCATCTTGCAGGGCTGCTGTCACTGGGTTTGTACTTAGAAGGCATGCTTGACTTAAGGAGCAATCCTTGCCAGATCATGTTAAAGCTAAATTGCTGGATACTCCCTTAAATCAGGACCGTCTGTTTGGCAACAAAGCAGAAGTAGTACTTAAAAAGATGGAGGTAAAAGCTAAATCTTTGCAAACTGTTAAAGATTTCCTACAAGTGCAGCCTCCAAGATTTAGTAGGCCTTGGCCCTCTAAGAATTGGTCTTTCCTGCCTCTTCCAGGCCTTCAAAACCACAACCAGCAGAATACCCATGCTTCAGTCCCAGGGTACACACAAGACTAAGCAGTGGGGGACTCCCACTTCCAAATCAGGGAGTAGTAAGGACCCCCCCCCCCCCATGGTAAGCTGTCTCAATGACTTACATTTAACTCTTCCAAGCACTTCTCAACTGACTGCTCCTTTAGGGGGAAAGATTGCTCTGCAGGCAAAAAACTGGGAACTCATTACCCAGGACAAATGGGTTTTAAATATAGTTTCCCAAGGATACAGATTCCACTTCCACATGTTACCAACTCCAAACGGTTGGCCAGATCTACGCCCAAATCACTGGGCAGAGGCTCAAAAGCAAGTACTGTCTCTCTTAAGCATAAGGGCTATTCAGACTGTACCAGAAGAGGAAAAGGGACAAGGTTTCTACTCAAGACTTTTCCTGGTACCCAGAAGAGACAACTTATGGCGTCCTATCATGGACTTTTCTATCCTAAACACCTTTTTGGTGATCCTAAAATTCAAGAAGCTAACTCTTCATCACTTGCTTCCTATGCTAGGCAAGGATGCCTGGTTGGCAACATTGGATTTAAAGGAAGCCTACCTGCACATCCCAATCAGGGAATCTTGCAGAAGATACCTACGCTTCAAAGCAGGCTACATGCAGTATCAGTTCTCTGCACTGCCCTTTGGCTTATCTGCTACACCCAGGGTATTCACAAAGTGGCTAGCTCCAGTCACTGCATTTTGCAGGCAAAGAAATATTCAGTTCTATCCATACCTGGACGATTGTCTAATTCAGGCAGAAAGCCAGGACATACTTTTGAATCTTCTGGCATTTGTACAGAAGGTGCTAACTTGTCTGGGATACACCATAAACGAAAATAAATCACATTTTGTACCATGTTAACAAATTGCGTTCCTGGGAGCAAGCTTGAACACAACTTCCCAGATGGCTTTCCTCACGCCAGAGAAGCAAATTCATTTGACAACTTACTTCAAACTAATGGCCACAAAATCCCTGCTGTTTGCAAGGCAAATACTGCAAACCTTTGGGTTCATTGCCTCCTGCATTCTCCTAATTCCATATGCAAGACTGCATATGAGGAAACTACAATGGTATCTAAAAAGCCCATGGTGTCAACAGTCTCAGGATCTAGAAGCAATGATTCCTATCATACCTTGCTTACAGTTAGTTCCTTTGGTGGGCAGAGGCTTTCCACCAAAACAAGGGACTGCCATTCACTCTACCCCCTGCCGCCCAAACCCTAACAGACACGTTAGAATATGCATTGGGGGGGGGGGCTCACCTGGCAGGGAAGTGCATTCAGGGCAAATGGAACCCAAATCAAATGCACCCGCATATCGATCAAAAAGAAATGTTAGCTGTACAGAATGCTCTGGCAGCCTTCAAGGACCACATTCTTCCAGGACAATTAATGGTAAAGACTGACAACACCACTGTGATGTGGTACATAAAGGAGCAGGGGGGTACCCATTCATACCCCCTCTGCACACTAGCCATGGCTCTGTGGGACACGGTCTTGAGCTCCCAAGTGCGTCTACAGGCTCAGTTCCTGCCAGGAAAACTAAATACACTGGCAGACAAACTAAGCAGAAATCTCATTGACCCACGCAAGTGGAAACTGGAACCAAAAACTTTCAACATGTTGATAAACAAATGGGGCAGCCCAGATATATACCCGTTTGCCTCCCCCCAGAACTACCAATTGTACAAATTCTGCACAAGGACTCCCCACATACAAGCTTGGAAAGTGGATGCCCTGTCCTTCGGTTAGAAAAATCTATCAGTTTATTCCTTTCCTCCTCTGCCTCTCCTCTCCAAGGTACTACTAAAGATCAAACAGGACAAACCAAGGATGATACTGATTGCACCAGACTGGCCATGCCAACACTGGTACCCCCTCTTGTGCAGTGTGTCACTGCTGGCTGCATGGCATCTGCCTCAGACCCCTACCCTGCGGTCACAGCAGGAGTTCCAGATTCTGCATTCTCAGCTTCATACCCTGAACCTAGCTGCCTGGCTAATTACCTAATCTCTCCATTACCATCCCTCAGTAAACAAGTGTTGGATGTCATTTTGGAGGCAAGGAGGTCTAGTACTGAAAAATCTTATGCTGAAAAATGGAACCAAACTCAAGGGATGGCCACAGCAGTGCCCAATTTACCTCAGAGTCTTCAATACTCAACTGAGATGCTTCACAAGGGCCTTTCTTTTTCCACCATCAAAATTCACGCCTCAGCCAATTCAGCTCATTACAGCACAGAACCTCCCCTCTTCTCTCATCCACTGCGCAAGCAGTTCCTCAGAGGGGCCAAAAACTTAAGACCACCCAGGAGAGCCCAAACTCCAGCCTGAGACCTTAACTTTGTATTGTAAAAACTCACTCTACCTCGTTTTGAGCCAGCTGCAAGTGCAGAGTTAAAATTCCTTTCTTTTAGCAATCACTTCAGCAGGAAGGGTATCTGAATTACAGGCCCTTATGGCAGTGGAGCCTTTCCTCATCTTTCACGCGGACAGGGTGTCCCTCAGGACAAATCCCTCTTTCATGCCCAAGGTAGTATCCAGTGTGGTTCTTAATAAGTCAATTCATTTACTAGCCTTCTTTTTTAATCCACAGAACAAAGGGGAACAGATACTGCACTCCTTAGATCTGTACAGACAACTTAGATTTTACTTGGACAGGACTAAACTCAAAAGAAATCTGAACAACTGCTGGTAGCATTTGCTGCAGGGGCAGAGGGGAAGGCCATTTCAAAGCAAACCATTTCCAGATGGATAGGCCATTGCATTAATTTCTGCTATAAGCACCATGGAAAACCTATCCCACAAGGGGATAAGACCTCACTCAACCAGGTCTACATCTACCTCTACAGCCTTTCTCAGAGGTGTCCCTACCAGGGGCATCCTAGAAGCTGCTACATGGAGTTCTGTACATACTTTCACCAAGCATTACCATTTGCCAATTTTCTCTAAATCCAGAGCTGGCTTTGCCACTGCAGTCTTGCAGGGCCTTATAGCTGGTCCTAATGCTATCTAAATTCCTCCTCTCATCCTTAGCTTTGGGAATCTACCCAAATGTGATGACTACAACAGTGAAACACGAAGAACATAGTACAGTTGTGTACACTTACCATAAATGTAGATGTTCGAGTGTATTCACTGTTGCAGTCCTGTTTACCCTCACTCCAGCCCCCTGACTTCTTTTGGCTATACCTCTGCTCTTCTTTACTATGCTTAAAAGCTTTTTCATAGGTTCATAGGTTAGGTTCATAGGTTTATACTAGGCTATCTGCCCTAAGGCATTTATAAGCCTAGCCCAAATTTTTGTGGCTTACGCCACCCCTTATATGAAAAAATACTGTGCCCATTAGTTTGTTGTGCCTCTGTCCAGCAGTGACACAGATATGATTCCCGGGGTAAACCTGCGATCTCCCATCCACAGGTCTAGATTTCTCTTGAACAGAGTCAGCGAGGTGCTCTGCCTCACATGGACCGGGATTTTATTCCACAGCATAGGGAGTCTCTGAGTGATAAATCTATCCCTCCAGCACGTCCTATTTATTGCCGTGCTAAGGTTTAAGTCGCTTGCTCTAGTGGTTTTGGTGGATTTGGATTTTTTGAGGTGGAGCATGTCCATTAATTCCGGGTTGGACATGGCCTTGTATGTCAGGCACATGTCACCTCTGAGCAGACAGTATGCGACTGAATAGAGCTGGAGTTTCTTCAATCTGGCAGCATATGGCAGATTTTGGAGTCCCTTTATCCTTTTGGTGAGGAACTTTTGGGGTCTCTCCAATTGCTGCAGATGTCGGGTGAGATACATCCCGAATGGGGCATTGTACTCGATCATTGGTCTGATAAGTGAAGAGTACAGGGAACAATGACCTCACTAGATCTGGATGTGAATCCTTCATGATCAGGTGGGCAATGTAGAAGGTCTTTCTAACCACTTTAGCAACGTGAGTGTCAAAAGAAAGGCCACTGTCAACCTGGGTCCCCAGGTCCCTGATAACCTCTTCTGTGCTTAGTGGATTGCCACCTATATGGTAGCTTGGGGTTACCTTGTTTTTCCCGAAGGGTATGACTATACATTTTTGGCGTTTAACTTCAGGCCATGGCTCTGGCACCAGCTATTTGTTTCCGTGAGTCCCTTCTGAAGGATATCCGTGTCCGATGCACTTTCCACTATGGCGCCCAGTTTGCAGTCGTCTGCAAACTTTGTCAGCCAAAGTCCTCCCATGTTGGCCTGTACTTCTGAGAAGTAGATGCCAAACAATAGGAGGCCAAGGACCGAGCCCTGTGGGACACCACTTGTGACCGGCTTGGAGTCTGACACAGCGCCAGCAACTCTAACCCTGTGGGTTCTGTCCTTAAGCCAGTTTGCAACCCATCTTGTGACATATGGGTTTACATTTAAGCTGGTAAGTTTTTCTACAATACCCGAGTGGGGTATTGTGTGAAAGCCTTGCAAGGTCAAGGTAGGCTGTATGGACTGCCTTTCCCTCATCAATGGCCTTGGTGACTGTTTCGAAGAAGTCGACCAAGTTCAAAAGGCATGATCTTCCCTTGACAAAGCCAAACTGGGTCGAGTCCAATGTCTGCAAGTCCCCTATATCTTTGTTTATGAGCTCCATTATGACCCTCTCCATAGCTTTGCAGACTAGACTTGTTAAGCTTATGGGGCGGTAATTACCAGGGTCCGTAGAGGCGCCGCCTTTGTGGAGTGGGACCACAGTTGCCGTACGCCTATCCTTGGGCACGTATCCTGTGGTAAGGCTGAGATTAAACAGCTGCCTTATGTGCGGGTTTAATTCCTCATTTAGCTCGTGTAGCACACAGCCGGGGACACCATCCGGTCCCATTGATGCTGTGTTTTTAGCTTTAGAGAGAGCAGCTTTCACCTGCGCATTTGAGATGTCCGGGAGGCTACACTCGGCTGGGATAGTTATCTCTCCTTTAGGGGGGGAGGGGGGGGTGAAGTTTGCACTGAACCTGTCTGCCAGTTTGTTGGCAATGTCTGTGGGTTCAGTGATTTTTGTATCACTTTGGACTAATTCTGAGCATATCTGGGAGTTTCCACCCAGGTTCCTAACATAGCTGAAAAGGCCTCATGATTGTCCTTTGAATCCATGACAATTTTTCTCTCAAAATTGGCCTTAGTTGATTTTATGAGTGCTCGTATTTTTTTACTAATAATGATCACGGGTGACTTCCCTTTTATGGATTTTGTTCTATCATGTAATAGCTTTCTCCTCTTATTGTAAAGTTTGTTAATGGCTGGGGTCCACCAGACTGGACGTTTGCCCTTTGTGGAAAGAGTCTTGGTTTTATTTGGGATTGCTTGATCCATGCAGTCCTGGAGGTGTTCATAGAAGGCATTTGTAAGGGCTTCCGCAGCTTGGGTTGTGGTTTCCTCTGGCTCAGGGGCCTTGAAGGATACCACACCAGTCTTGAGTAGTGTGAAGTTTGCTTTAGAGAAGTTCTTCACTATGGTCTTTTTTGTTTGGGATGGGGGCGGGATGTGGATTTCCAGTGAGATTAGTTTATGATCAGATCTCACCAATGAGGGATATACTTCCGGTGTGGAGCATTTTGTCCCCATGTTTGTGACAATGAGATCTAGTATATTTTCTCCTCTCGTGGGAGCAGTGACTAGCTGTTCCATGGCATTTGAATTTATGAACTCCAGAAACCGTTGGGCTAGAAAGTTAGGGCTTGAGTAATGTTCCCAGTCTATATTCGGGTAGTTGAAGTCACCCAATATGATGGTGTTTGGAGATACATTTATACCCTCCAGTGTCTTCAGGAAGGCTGTGTGGGGTTCCTGAGTTTGAGAGGGTGGCCTGTAGCATGCTACAATTTGTAGAGCAGTTTTGCCTATGGTTAGTTGCACCTGGATGGTTTCGAAGCTTATGCGTTGCCACCAACCTGGAGGTGTGGGTATCCTTTATGAATATGGATACACCCCCTCCTTTTGTGGTTTGGTCCGGGTTTTGGGCCGGAATGCATGATATGAGGTAAAACCTAATAGTGCCGGGGTGCTCTCAGGAGCCTTGAACCAGGTTTCAGTTACAGCACAGACATCGATGTTCTCCATACTGAGAAGGGCCTCGAGTGCGTGCATTTTGAGATTTAGACTTCTGGCATTGAGCATTATTACCCTCAGTTTCTTCCCATTTTTGTTTTCTAGGGTGGTAGGTTTAGAATTTGAGCCTTGCCTAAAAAGGCACTATGGGGGTGGCAAGAGCCTTAGCCAATATCCGGAATCCCAGGGGTGACAGGTGCAAGCCGTCCCTTGCGAAGCAGCGTGGCTTGTCAAGCATGTCATCCCAGGCAGACAGACACTGGATCCCCTTTGAATGACACCAGACATTAAGCCAATTGTTAAAGCTGATCATCTTGTCTCTATATTGTGGCATCATTCTTGGTGAAGGAAGGATACTGCTCAGGGTAAGGGTCAATACCTGCCTGGGCTACATAATCAGAGAGCTCCTCTATGTCTCTGTTCATGTAGTCCAGGGAGGTACGTCTCAGGTCGTTCACACCAGCATGGGCAATGACTGTGTCATATTTGTACTTGCCGTGGAGTGACCCGAGTGCTTGTGTTATGTGGCGGATTCTAGCGCCCGATAGGCAGCTTACTGTGACCCTCTCCTTGTTCAGCCTGGTGAGTGGGACGTCAGTGTGTCTGACTATGGAGTCACCTATGACAAGTATGTTTGGTGTTGTATTTGGCCTTAAGGGCTGTGACTGCTTTGCACACTGCTTTTGTGGTTTATGTGTTGCTTGTGGGGTGTCTTGAGGTAGCAGTTGTTTGGGTGTCTGCTTTGGAGGCCTCTGCTGTTTAGGTAAATTTTACTCAGAGCCTCGAGTATGTCTTTGTGTGTTTATGTGTTTGATTCAGTGGAGTGGTAGCATTATGTGAGGCTGGTTTTGTGGTGTGTGTAGTTGCCTTCTCCTCCTGTCTGGTCTTGCCAGTCCTGAGTTGAGAGAGCTCAGCCTCCAGTTTGGCTAAGTAGCTGCATCTCTCACAAGTATTTGTGTTATGTGGGAGGAGGAGAGGGTTGTCTGTGTACATGAGGCAGTTATAACATTGCCTCAAGATTCCCAGATTCACCAGCTGGACCGGAGAGGAGATTGACAACTGACCTTTGGACATGCTAGAATAATATTGGGAAATCCTTAATTGAAAACAAGGGCCAGTGGGGAGTGAGGGTGTAGTGCTTTTAATTTTTAGTGCTGACTTGTATAATTGCTTTAGTGAGCAAGTGCCAGGTAACTTGAGTGCAATGTGTTACAAGTAACTAAATGCAAAAACGACAAACAGTAACTTTCTTTCAAGTGAAACAAGGAAATAAGTACAGTAAGCAATGCAGATATCACTAGTGATCCACAGAAGCGCTTAGAAGTTGCGTATTAGGTGGAATTAGCTTCCAGGGAAATAACAAGCAAACAAACAACAAGCATATAAACAAAGCTAGATTCAGCAGGCCTGGATCTAGTCTATGCTAGAGCAAACAAGGTGAACCAATTTCAGTAAGATACAGTTCAAATATTCAGGCACTATAAACCTTTAACCAGAAATTCCCAGCTCAGAAGGGCAGAGTCCAGCCTCTTCTCCCACAAGAGTGCAGACCACGAACCTTCTTAATGTAAAATAACTGGCCTGAAGCCCAAGTGCCTAAACCAGGACTAATACACTTGGACACTGGGCTCTCAATCAGCAGTTCCCAACTTAGAAGGATGAAAGCTACCTGTCCTGCCACCACAGTGCTTGCCACAAACCTTCCTAATGTAAAACAACTGGTCTGAAGCCCAAGTGCTTAATCCAAAAGACTTGAATGATAGCTACACTTTAATCAAGTTACAACCAAGCAGTAATAAATACCATTGAATACTTTAGAGAATGTCTGGATTAGTGCTTAAGTTACACAAACAAAGCTAGATCCAGCAGGCCCGAATCCAGTCTATGCCACAGCAAACAAGGCACCAACTTCAGTAAGAAACAGTTCAGATATGCATGCACTATAAGCCTTTAACCAGAAATTCCCAGCTCAGAAGGGCAGAGTCCAGCCTCTCCTCCCACAAGAGTGCAGACCACGAACCCTCTTAATGTAAAATAACTGGCTTGAAAGCCCAAGTGCTTAAACCAGAATTAATACACTTTTAGAATAACAGACACTGAGCCCTCAATCAGCAGTTCTCAACCTAGAAGGATGTAAGCTACCTGTTCTGCCACAACAGTGCAGACCACAAACCCTCTCAGTGCAAAACAACTAACTGGTCCGAAGCCCAAGTGTTTAAACCAAAAGGCTTAGAATGAGTTACACCAAGCAGTAATAAATACAATTGAGTATTTTAAGATGATGCAAAAGTAAAAAGAAGTAGGTAAAAACACAAGTACAGTAAAAGCAGATGAAATTTTTTTTTTTTTTTTTTTTTGGTGAATTTACTTTTGTTGTAGATATAATCTTGTGTGTGTGTGTGTGTGTGTGTGTGTGTCTCTCTGTATGTATGTATGTATATATATATATATATATATATATATATATATATATATATATATTTATCTTTGTATAGATATATATCTATATAAATATATATATAATAGCGTCTGCTGCATGCTTTATACCCCTGACTACCTGATGTCACAGAAGATGAGACAGCAACTGATGCAGAACCCAAGTCTTTGATAATCAGGCCGACTGAGAGATACTGCAAGCAGATAACCCAAATGTGGTGACTGCAGCAGTGAATACACTCGAACATCTACATTTATGGTAAGTGTATACAACTGTACTTTCTGGAAGCTGCACAACGAAGGGCTGCAAGTATGTTCATGGAGGTAATGCAGACGTTTGGTACCAATGAGGGGGAGCTTTGGCTCGTTACGATGTCCAGACCTGTCGTCCTGCTGTTGGGAACCGCCTGAAACTAGGCCCTACACTGTCATTGGACAATAGTGCCATGTTTGGGGCCAAAGTGGCAGAGCTTTCAAAGCCCTTCAACTAAAGGGGAAAGAATTACAGGATTTTAAGCATTTGTTTGTGTCACCAATCCCTAAATTCCGCAGAAATTACGCCATTAAGACGCATTTTATTAGGAAACATTCTGCTCCTTCTCGTATTAGGGGCAAGAAGAGCTCCAGGAAACAGCAGACACCTTCTGGGCCTGCTCAGAGTACAACCTAGAAAACTCCCTTTCAGGACAAGGCAGGTAGTCTGTGACTACGTGCCTCCTCCTCCACCTCCTCCACACTCCGTATGCCTTTCCCAGAGGCTCTCTCACTGCCTTCCTGTCTGGGAAAACCTTACCTCAGACAAATGGGTCTTATCCATCATAGAAAAGGATTATTTTATGACTTGGATCACCCCCCTCCCCCCTCTTTAATAGACATCCCTCAGCCACCAAAGGACCAGCTGTTCCTTTTCCAAACAGTCTTGGACAACCTCTTCTCCCAAGGGATTATACAGCCAGTTCCTCCTGCAGAAGAGGGAAGGCGGTTTTACTTCAGATTTTTCCTGATTCCAAGAAAAGACGGCCCATGGAGACCCATCCTGGATCTATCCCACCTCCACCTTTTTCTTCAAGTACCCACTTTCCATATGCTTACACTCCATACTCTATTCCCACTGTTAATGCCCTAGGCATTTCTGGCCACCTTGAACATCAAAGGTGCATGTCTGCATATCCCAGCAAGGCTCAAATACAGGAAATACTTGCACTTCTCTGTGGGTCCCGCACATTTTCAATTCTCTGCTTTACCATTTGGACTATCTACTGCTCCCAGGGTATTCATCATGTGTCTGGCTCCAGTCATAGCCTATTACATGTTCCAAGGGATACATATTTTCCCATAACTAGATCCAGGCAAATTGTTACGGTTCTCTACAGAACCATCTCCAGACAGTCACTGGTGTCCTGCAGTCTCTGTGTTTCATTATCTATTTCCCCAAATCCAACCTAAACTCCTCCCAGGAACAAGTTTTCATGGGCTGCAGAATCAGGACGGATGTTATGAGGGCATTCCTCCCGCCCCAAAAGGTGGAAGGCATGAAGGAATGCTTACTGTCTGTCCTCAATGCCCCTGCCTTGATAGCAAGAGAATATCTGACTCCTGGGGCACATGACCCATACTTATCCCCAAGTTACCAAGTTACCACTCACAAGACTCCACATGAGGAAACTTCACTAGTACCTGAGATCCACATGGACCTAACACTTCCACCCCTTGGACCAGTCCACTCCTTTCCTACAATGCCTAAAGGAGGAGATCCTTTGGTGGATGGATCATGTCTCCTTCAATCCAGGACTCCCCTTGTTAGACCCTCACTCTAGTCCAGGAAATGTACACAGATGCTTCAGACCTGAGTTGGAGGTTTACTGTGGGCAGCTTGAAGGTGCAAGGCACATGGACAAGCCCCTTCAAGAGGGAGCACATCGACATCAAATAGATGAGGGCCCTCTTCTTTGCACTGAAGGCCTTCCAAAACAATCTGTAGCCAGGATCCCTGAAGTTTTTCATAGACTACACTACTGTTCTGTGGTATGTGAACTAACAGGGGGAACAAGATCTTATTTGCTATGCAGACTTGCACTGCAGGCCTTAGAATTGGCAGTCCAGCATGGAGTCACCCTGCAAGAAGTCTAAATTCCCCTCCGCTCAGAACACTCAGGCAGACACCTTGAGCGGGTCCATGTCACCATCCCATGAGTGGATGCTAAGCAGGGATGTATTTCTGGACATAGTCCACAGGTGGGGTATGACACAAATAGATCTGTTTGCCTCTCCACTGAACAGGCAACTTCCTCAGGTTTGTACCAGGACACCCAGCCCTCTAGCGAGGGCAACTGATGCCTTCTCTTTCTCACGGAAGGGGCTGATTTTCTACGCATTTCCCCCTTCTCACTCTTAAAAAAAATCCTACAGAAAATTCAGCAGGACATAACAAAAATCTTGTGACTCCCTTTTGGCCAAGACAGCATTGGTTCCCCCGCCTTCTGCATTTAACCAGAGGCAATCATCCCAAGTTACCGCACAGAGTGGACCTACTCACACAGGATAAGGGATCCCTAATTCACCCCCACTTGGAATCTCTGAACCTAACCCTTTGGGTGATAGGGTTTTGATCTCTTTCAGGCACCTTTACACCAAGGATGTGCTTAATGTTCTGCAGGAGGCCCGGAAACCCAATACTATGAGATCCTATCTGTCCAAACAGAAAAGGTTCTCTATTTGGTGTCTTAAAAGACAGTTGTAACCTTTTCAGGGCGAAGTCTTCTTAGTGCTGTCCTGTGTGTGTGAATTGTTGCATACAGGGTTGCCATATTCTTCTGTTAAGACCCACCTTGCTGCTATTTCAGCTTGTCTGCCTCTTGACCCTCCCTTTGATTGCAGACTGCAAGTGAAGTGTTCCTGAAGGGAGTACTACATCTCAAGCCCCCCAGGAAGCCAGTTCCACCACCCTGGGACCTGAATTATGTGTTAGAGAAAAGTACAGTTGTGTACACTTACCATAAATTTAGATGTTAGAGTGTATTCACTGTTGCAGTCATCACATTTGGGTTATCTGCCTGCTGGTAGCCCTCAGTCGGCCTGAATACCAGAGTCTTGGGATTTCTGTGCCTGATGCTGTCGCTTCTTCCATGATGTCATGTCATCAGCGGTCTAAAACATGCAGCCGATGCCATTACATCGGTTTTTCTTGCCCCAGATGTCAGGACCCCCCAAAATAGGAAGCAGTTACATGGTGTGTAACCCCCCAGCAAAAAGCAAATACCAATGATATACGATATGGACAAACAAAAATGATAGGTAGAGGTATGGAGAAGTCAGGGGGCTGGAGGGAGAGTAACCAGGACTGCAACAGTGAATACACTCGAATATCTACATTTATGGTAAGTGTCAACAACTGTACTATGTTCTTCATGTTTCACTGTTGCAGTCATCACATTTGGGTTGATTCCCAAAGTTGAGGATGGGTGGAGGCAGTCAAGAAGGATTAGGGCTGGCAGACAGGCCCTGTAAGACTGCTGTGACAAGTCCAGCTCTGGATTTAGATAACTCATTCACTGCGGAGCAGCTCAGAAAAAGCTGCCTGCTTAATTCCACCATAGGAACAACAGTGCAGCCTGAGCTCATTTTCAGAAAATCCATTTGTAATGTTTGGGTCTTTCGGCTTTTCCCTGTTAGGGGTTGCCACAGCGGAACTCCGGTCCGCTAATGATTGGCAGTTGATTTTTACGTACCGGCTTGCCAGGCCTGACGCAAAACCTTCAACGAAGGTACGCCCATTCACGCATGTCTCCACGCAGAAGACGCTCTAGCTGAGAATCGAACCGGACAGCGTCTTACTATGAGCCATACTGAAAACAAATGTTCATAACTCTTTAGCTATAAAAGCTAGACTAAAAATGTAAATGCGAACGTTGTTCAGCAGATACTGACCTTTTCAACAGTGTAAATGTTGATAGTGCACATCAGTCATTGTTAAATTGTTGGCAAGGAATGTTGATATTGTGCATATTTTTTACCTTTTTGGAAAAGGAAAGCACAATATCTTGGTCAGTATACCATACGGACCCATACAATTTGAATTTAATTTGTTAGTTTGAATGTTAGCTTTAAAATGATACCTTAACCATTACTGTGTGAAATATGATTAATATATTATTTCTCATAATTGATAAAGCATAATATCTCATCACCTGTAACAGACAGAGCCTACATATCAGTGTAGAAGTTGTGCATCTGAATGTCAATTTCAAAATGATGCATTATTTGTGTAATCACCGTGCTCCCTTGCAAAGATATGGGCATAATAATGAGAAGTATTGTAAATGTATACTTTTTAAAATCGTACAAGACTAAAACTGTGATATCTGTACATTGCACATAGTTCTTTTACCATGTTGTAAGGAGTAACACTGTCTTCAAAATGAGGTATTACTTGGCACACTGACATGCTCCCTTGCAAAGTTATTTACCAAAATATGAAAAAAAAAAAACATAATTTCCATAACCTAAGTCTGAAACAAACTTTATCTGCACATGTGTGCAACATACAGGCACAATTCTTTTACCATGTTGTAACTATCAAAACTGTCTTCAAAATGAGGCATTACTTGGCACATTCAGATGCTTCTTTGCAAAGTTCTTTACAAAAATATGAATGGTGGTTATCTGAAGTGTCCCATACCTGTGCTGGCTGCCACTCAGACTGTTGATTCCACTACTGTCTCACGACCTCCTCCAGTGTCAGCAGCCTGCCTTTCCTTTGCCTTTTCTCTTTACATGTGCCTATTCAGCAATAGACCTAAGGGATGAGGGACGGAAGTAACTTACTAATTGCTGCCCTGACCTTCATACATTTACTACCCTCGTCTACATACATTTACTACACCTGAAGGGGGTGAGACTGAGTGGACAGCTACACCAAGGCAACATGTGAAAAGACCAAGACTGACCCAGGCTTTGTCTTTTTGCAGTGTCCTTTCCCGGAGGGAAATATTGCATCACAGTGGCACCCCCAAGGCCATGCTTACGTAGGACAGCAGCACTGTGGGACTGAGCTGAAGAGTCTCCAAGTTCCCAACTGCGATCCAGGTGGATCATAAGATCCATGGTGGCTGGATATGTCCCCCGTGACACATCCACCAACACAACATTCTTTTTTTTTTCCATAATAAAT
This sequence comes from Protopterus annectens, assembly GCF_019279795.1. Classification (NCBI taxonomy): domain Eukaryota; kingdom Metazoa; phylum Chordata; order Ceratodontiformes; family Protopteridae; genus Protopterus; species Protopterus annectens. The sequence continues at coordinate 1,556,248,721 of NC_056743.1, forward strand.
CTTTATTGTTATATTATTTTCAAACACAAATAAGAACAAAAATAACATATATTCACAAATCAAGCATTAACTAATATCACTAATAACCACACTCTATATACAATATTTACAAGAATGCTTCCATGTAATACAGTTAAATATAAAAAAGCATAAGAATAAATGCAAGTAATAGACAGTTGATTACTAAATTCTCTCCACACACATAAATAATTATTAATATTTCCAAGTTGAAAATACTATGCAAGTATAATATTAAAAATCTGTTCCCAAATTTTTGGATTATTAACATTTTTATTTTGTGGGTTTAATAGTAATTTATGAGCCAATATATGTTTTGTCGCTAGAACTCAAGTTCTGCCATGAAGTTTTCGATGGGTCTAACCAATTTGAAGCTATATAAAGCTTCATTAATAGAAAAATATTAATATATATAATAATTTGTGATTTAGGGATCTCTCTCGGGGGAATATGCAGAATCATAAATTTCCATGATAACGTTGTACTCTGGTAACCCACCTTTTGAAGTTGGATCTTAAGGGAATTCCAAAGTTTGAAAATACATTTACAACTCCAGAACATATGAAGAAGATCAGCTGGTTGATTCTTACAGTATGGACAAGTTGGTGAATTTTTGGGATTAAATTTATGCAGGGTAAGACGTGTATAATATGCATTGTTCCAAATCATCAACTGGGTATATATTCATTTTTGAAGAGAAGTGGATTTGATGGTCAAGTCAATTGCTTTTAACATATTACTTCTGTCAGTAAGATTTTCTCTTCCCAGTAGTTTGATAAAATGTTATCATTAAATTGAAATTCTTTAATTAATTGATTTGCTGTCGTGATCTATTTAAGATCCTGTTGGAGAGCTTGCCACAACAAAGAGCATCTATTAATAGCCTCTTCTTCCAGTTTAAAACTTTTAAAATAGCTTATAGTGAGTTCTCTAATCTGCCTCAGAATAACCAGATAATTTTTAGGTAAGTTAAGTTCTTGTCTTATTTGGTTGGCCGAACTGTCAAGATGTTTATATATATCAATCAAAGTTAGATTAACTATCAATGGAAACTTGTTGAGATCAATTAGTTGATTATTCAATTTTAAATTAGGATTCTTATGAAAGGGTTGAAAAACCATCATATGTTGAACCAAATCTAATAAATGAAATAAATTATGTAAAGAGAGTATGTTCGTTTGATGTGTTCAATAATCCCATAGAATTTCAATGTATCCTTACCTAAAAAAAGTATTGCTTTAGGATTGATATTTAACTTTAGAATATATTTATAATTCAGAACTACCCAAGGTGGTGTCCACTTAGTATTATTTATATCATAATTGGCAATTCTTAAAATTCTATTAGAATTTACAATTAAATAATACATTTCAAAATTAGGTAATTCCAGTCCTCCTCTATTTTTTGGGGTCATTAATTTATCATAAGATATCCTGGTTTTCTTTGGTTCCCAAATTAATTTAGCCAATTCTTTATGAATCCGTTTAAAAAACGGCTTTGAAAGTAATAAATTGGCTGACCTAAAAATATACAGTAATCGTGGTAATGTGTTCATTTTGATAATTGAAACTTTTGCTAATATTGGCAGTCGTAAATTTTCCCATCTCCCAAAATCAGAAATTATTTGTTCCCAGATTGCTTTAATATTATTATTATAAAAGTCTTTATTATCAGTAGAGAACTCAATACCTAGATATTTAATATTTTCTTTAAATGATACCTTTCCCACTAAGGGCAATAACGAAAAGGGTTTAGGTGTCTTTAAAGGGAAGATGTTGGTTTTTTTCAAGTTAATTTTATAATTAGACACTTTTGAGAACTCATTAACAGCCTTCAATAATTTTTCAGTATCTGATAATGGAGATGCACAATAAATGCTAAGATCATCAGCAAAAGCTGCCATTAATATTTTAGTTCCATAAATTATTGGGACATTATGATGAACATTTTGTTTAATATATAAAAACAATGGTTCAAGATAGATATTAAATAATAAAGGGGACAAAGGGCAACCCTGGCGTGTTCCAGTCTTAATCTGTATTCTTTTAGAGAAGTTTTTATTAATATACAATGTAGTATAGGGATTACTATATAATATTTGTAACATTTGGACAAACTCATGTGATATATTAAAATACGGTAAAAGATCAAACAAGAAATTTGTATCAACCCTATCAAAGGCTTTCTGGGCATCAATTATAAGGGCATAAATATTTAAATTATTTTGCTTAGCATGCTCTAACATAGTATGTAGTGTGAGTGTATTATCACTGGTTTGTCTACCTGCCATAAAACCAGTCTGTTCTTTAGAAATGATATGAGTCATGATTCTCTTCAGTCTAGATGCTATAATAGAGGTTAGAATTTTCATGTCTACATTTATTAATGATATCGGTCTATAATTGTCCGGATTTTGAGGATCTGAATTGCCTTTATGTATAAAAATAGTTTTTGAGGCGTTAAGGTGTGGATCATTAATTTTATTCCTAATTATGTAGTTAAACACAACTGAAAGTATCTTACCGAAAATATCTGCAAATTTTTTATACAATTCCACTGTCAAGCCATCAGGACCTGGTGATTTATGTGATTTCATATGCTGAATTACATATACTATTTTTTCTTCAGATATCGGTTTAACCAAGTCATTTTGAATGTCCTCTCCTATTGTTGGAAACTTAATTGACTGTAGAAATTGTTCATAATTCCTGTTAGGGGTCATATCCTTTTGTCCAGCATAAATATTAGTGTATATTTTCTCAAAGATATTAAGAACCTCCTCAGTTTTGTAATATATTTTATTATTAAATTGTATTTCCAAAATCTGCACGATTGGTTTTGTTTGATTAATGATCCTAGCTAACGCTCTTGATGGTGTTTGAACATGACTGGCATACCTCACTAACGTCTTGTACTCTTGAAATGTTAATCTACTATTCTGAAGTAAAAAGAGATCCTTTTGACAGTTAATCAGTTCCTTCTCTGTTTGCTCATTAAAATCTCTAATCAGTTCTTGATCAAGTAATTTAATTTTTATTTCTAAAGTTTGAATATCTTTGTTTAATATATTTTTATAATAAGATGCTTTTTGCAAAAGTGTCCCTCTTATTTGAGCTTTAACTGTTGTCCATTCAATATCTGGGGCAAATTGTTGTTTCCCTAAACCAATCAATAAGTCTTTCAGGTACTTTGTAATTTCCAGTATTATATCCTCCTTATTCAATGGATTTGGATTAAGAGACCAATTATAACCTCTTTGTCTCCAAGTATCTTTTACCCCCTTAGTAAAACTCAACGAAATTTTAGAATGGTCTGATATACAACGGGCATGTACCATAACTGTAGGTTCTAGATTGACCAATACTCTTGAAATCAGGAAGAAATCAATTCTGGACCACATTTTATGACATGGGGAATAAAAGGTAAAATTGCTTGTACTATTATCGTTATTCAGATAATGAAATGGATCATATAATTGAAAGTCTCCTTTAAGATCATTCAGTGCTAATAGAGCATGCTTGTTAAATGCTCTTTGTGGACAAGATCTATCCAACTTCGGATTCTGGTAGGTATTCCAATCACCTCCAACAATTACATAATATCTATCAAATTGTGTTAAAATTGAATATAGTGATGCTATAAATAGATGTCCTTCATGGATGCATCTGCAGTCATAACAACTGGGTTGTCCTGTCGTCAGGCAGCCCTTCAGTCGGCCGGATTCCAAAGTCCGGGTCCGGCTTCGGCTGATGTCGCACTCCACCCGACGTCATCTCTGTTGGTCTTCGGGTATAAAAGCATCAGCCGACGCCATTTTCCTCCGTCTTTCTTGCCGCGTGGCGCCCGAAGCAGAAGCTGTTCGCAAGTGCCGGTCGGTCGGATCCAGAGATTACTTCTACCGAATACTACTTCGAAGACTTCTAAAGCTAAGTACCCCGTTGGGGACTCTTTCTTGCCTCAGCCGATGTCAGAAAAATTAACAATTGTTTAACCTGTGGGAAACAAATACCTCATAAAGATTTCCACTCTTACTGTCTGCCTTGTTTAGGCCCAGCCCACGACGTAGCAGCCTGTTCGGCCTGTGCTTCTTTCAACCGACGAACGCTTAGGCGTCGGTCGGAGTTTGCAGAACAGTTTTTCGGTTCTGTTATATCGTACATTATGCCGTCGGATCCTCCGACTACCCAATCTACCAAAAAACGCAAAGATAAAGACCGACACTCGCCGGCCGCGGTTTCGGCCGAAACCATGGTTAAGCAAACCGCGAGTGTCTCGGTTTCGGCCGAAACCGAGAAAACTGATTTAAGTACAGCTGAACCTATTCCTACAACTGAGGCCCCTGCTACAACTCTTGAATCGACCTCAGAAATTTTACCCACTACGGTGGTTGACTTATCAGACACCATCCCCTTGGATGTCTCTACCCCAGCACGTGGTGCTGCTAGGCCTCCAGCAGCCATGTCCATTAAGGCCTTCGCCAGGGCTAAAGCAGCCAAGACTACTAAAACAGTGCCTGTTAAACCCCCCACATCCAGGCCCTCTTCTAGTTCCCAAATGCTTACTTTGGCAGAAGATTTAATTTCTTTAATCAGAGGATCTCAATCTCACCCAGATAGGGCCTCTCAGCCCCAGAGAAGAGACCTAGGGCAGAGCCCCTGAGCCAGTGTCCTCTGATGAATCTGCTGATGAATCAGACATAACTGACCAGCCAGAGGCTCCCTTCTCCAATTTTGAAGATTCTGATGCTGAAGAATCCATTCCAGCTGCTTCCCCACCAGAAGAATTCTCCTTTGGGGAAACCTTGCATGCCATGCGAGAACAGTTCCAATGGCAGCAACAGGATTTTTCAGACTCCAGAAAAGACTTAGGACCTTTCTGCACCTCCCACAGCACAGGCCCTTAGCTATACCTCCTGTTCTCTCTGTGGTGGATGATGCTTTCAATGATGTTTGCTCCGCTCCAGATTCTTTACCCCAGCCCCTGCCAAACCAGACAGATTTTACAGGGTGCCAGATACTCATCACCACCTTTACAAGGCCCCACTTGCAGACCCAGAAACTATATCCCAGGGTCCCAAGGCAGTAGCCGCGACCATAGCTAAAAACCCTACCCCTTCTGAAAGGGAAGCAAGGTCATTAGACAGATGGGGTAAAAAGGTCTACACTTCAGCTACTCTCTCAGCTAGAGCTTTAAACTGTCAGTTTCACATGATACAATACCAAGAGTTTATGCTTGATCAGTTAACTAAAAACTAACCACTGATGAATCTCTTGATAAGAAATATGTATTAGAGATGGTAAATAACATACAACAGGTTAGCAACCATTCCTTAAAATGTGGCTATGATGCACTGGAGGCTTCATTTAGATCAGCCATGACAGGCACAGTGATAAGAAGGCATGCATGGCTAAAGGAACAAGCTTTACCGGATCATGTTAAAGCTAAGCTGCTAGATGCTCCTATGGACAAGACAAGTTTGTTTGGTACACCTGCCCAGCAGGTCATGAAGAAAATGGAAGAAAAGGCAAAATCTGTTCAAACTGTTAAAGATTTCTTGCAGGTTCAACCCCGAAGGTTTAGCAGGAACTGGGCTGCCAAAAATTGGTCCTTTGCTGACTCCACAAAATTTCCAAGGGGCAGGAATAGCCGTTCCAGAGGCAGAAACCAATCCAGAGGAGGTGCCTACAGAGGACGACAGTGGCAAGGTAACAACAGAGGCACAGACACAGCCACTGCCACTACATCAGCACAACCACAGTGACTTAACCCTAAATCCGCCTACCAGGGAACAAATAGCAGCTCCTCTAGGCGGAAAGTTAACCTTATTTTCAAGGAACTGGCACTGCATAACAAAAGACAAGTGGATTTTACAAACCATAGATCAAGGTTATGGTTTCACTTCCACACTTTACCAGTCAAAAGAGGAATGCCAAATCTACCTCCAAATCAAAAACAGAGGCTCTACGCCAGATAATGGAGTTAGCAAACATGAGAGCTGTGGAAAGAGTGCCAACAGCAGAGCAAGGAAAGGGGTTCTATTCCAGACTATTCCTAGTTCCAAGAAAGGAAAAAAGTTGGAGACCAATTCTCGACCTGTCCACCTTAAATACATACATCATTGTCCCAAAATTCAAAATGCTGACCCTATAGCAGCTTCTTCCCATGCTGGGCAAGGAGTCTTGGCTGGTAACTCTAGATCTCAAGGAGGCATACCTGCACGTCCCCATTCGACCAATCTGCAGAAGATACCTCAGATTTCTTGCAGGATCAGAGCACTATCAATTCTCAGCATTGCCCTTTGGCTTATCTACTGCGCCCAGAGTATTCACAAAATGCCTGGCATCAGTAATCGCCCATTGCAGACTACAGGGAATTCAAATTTACCCATACCTGGACGACTGCCTGCTACAAGGGACAACAAAAGCAAGCTGACAACAGATTTACAAAGGGTCATTTACTTGCTACAAGCACTGGGATACACAGTCAATTTACAAAAGTCAAGGCTGATACCATCCCAAACAAGGACATTCTTGGCGCGGAATTGGACACAGTAAAACAAATGGCATACCTGACTACAGAAAAATAAATAGAACTTCCTCTTTACTTCTTGGCACTAACAAAACTGAACAAGTTAACAGCAAGAAAAGTACTGCAGGCCTTGGGCTTCATGGCATCATGCATAATCTTGGTTCCATTTGCCAGACTACATATGAGAAAACTACAGTGGTACCTAAAGAATTTATGGTCCCAACACAGACACAGTCTAGAAACAGAAATCCCACTAATTCCATGCTTAAAACAGGAGTTCCTATGGTGGGCTCAGGCATGCCAGTCAAACCCAGGCCTACCCTTTCGCAGATGTCAAGCAAGCCAGACCATCACAACAGGCGCTTCAGACCTAGGATGGGGGCCCACATGCTGGACAAATGCGTGCAAGGATTGTGGACACAGGATCAACTTCACCTGCACATCAACCTGAAAGAAATGCTGGCAGTAAAACTGGCAATCCAAAAGTTCAAACCATTTCTCAAGGAGGGCCAGTTGATGATAAGGACAGACAACACCACAGTCATGTGGTACATCAACAAACAGGGAGGCACTCATTCATACCCCTATGCAGAATGACCTTGGAGCTGTGGACCCTGGCACTCAGCTACAACATCCAGTTACAGGCAATATTTGTACCGGGAAAGACAATACTCTAGCAGACATATTAAGCAGAACCACTTGGATGCCCACGAATGGAAGCTGCACCGGACATCTTCAAGACCATCTCAAAGAAATGGGGAATGCCACAGATAGACCTATTCGCATCACCTCTCAATCACCAGCTCAAAAATTCTGCACAAGGACATTCCACCCACTAGCATGGAAAGTGGATTCGCTCTCCTTCAACTGGAAAGGCCTAACAGCATATGCATTCCCACCTCTTCCTTTGATACACAAGGTACTACTGAAAATCAAGGAAGAACGTCCAAGGATAATCCTGATAGCTCGGAACTGGCCAAGACAAGACTGGTACCCACTACTGAGGAGCATCTCACGAAACAATATGTGGCCAATACCCCTATAGCCTTTGATGTTAACTCTGAACAGATACAGCATCATACATCCAAACCTAAAACGTTGCAACTAACTGCATGGAACATCACATAGCAGCAGCTAATCCAGAACTTTCCCAAAGAGTAAAAGACATTATTCTTGAAGCACGCAGACCTTCAACAAGAAGGAACTATGCTGGAAAATGGAAAAGGTTTGTCATTTGGAGTACAGAAAGAGGAAAAGATGTGTCAAACATAGATATGCCTAACATTCTGGAGTATCTGGCCGAACTTCTTCATTCAGGCCTGTCCTACTCCTCCATCAAGATACATGCATCAGCTATTTCAGCAGAATACAGCTTTGATCCACCTGTTTTTTCGCATCCTTTGCTCAGGCAGTTCCTCAGAGGAATCAACAATGTAAAACCTCCAAGGAAACCACCATTACCAGCTTGGGATTTGAACTTTGTGCTAGAAAAATTGACACTATCACCCTTTGAACCAGCAGCAACAGCAGACCTACAACACCTGTCATGGAAAACTGCTTTCCTACTGGCAATTACTTCAGCAAGGAGGGTTTCAGAACTACAGGCCTTAATGGCAGTGCAACCCTTCCTAATCTTCCACCAAGATAGAGTGTCCATGAGGACTAATCCTACATTTATGCCCAAGGTGGTATCCAGAGTGTCTTTAAACCAGGCAATCCACCTACCTACCTTCTTTCCCAACCCACAAAACAGAGGGAAAGAATACTGCATACCTTGGATGTACATAGACAGCTACGCTACTACTTGGACAGAACAAAAATAGCAGAAAGACTGACCAACTTTTGTAGCCTATGCAACAGGAAGGGAAGGAAAAGCTATTTCCAAACAGACAATCTCCAAATGGATAGGAAATTGCATACGATTCTGTTACTCCTTCCATGGAAAACCAATTCCACAGAACATAAGACCTCATTCTACAAGGGCAACAGCCACTACCACAGCCTTCTTACGAGGAGTGGCAACCAAAGACATTATTGAGGCGGCTACTTGGACCTCCGTGCATACATTTGCCAAGCATTATAATTTGCCTCTATATTCCAGATCCCGAGCAGGGTTTGCCACTGCTGTACTGCAAGGGATCCTAAACACACCATAATCTACTTTTATCCTCCTCCCCTAGTTGGCTATGGTATTCTACCCAGTTGTTATGACTGCAGATGCATCCATGAAGGACATAGTACAGTTTTGTACCTACCATAAATGTAGATGTCCGAACTGGATAGCATCTGCAGTCAGGATTACCCTCCCTCCTTCCCCTCTGTGGTACTCCTAGGGTGTTTACCCTCCTAATAGCTAACTGTTGGGGGGAGTCTTTTATGGTGTATTTGTTTGTATATATATGTACATACATGCTTATTGTTGTGTTTACCTCTATCTATTTGGAAACATTGGCATCTATCCAAATTTTAGCCTGCAAGAGGGCTTCTGGCATCTGGGGCAAGAAACACTGAGGAAAATGGCGTCGGCTGATGCTTTTATACCCGAAGACCAACAGAGATGACGTCGGGTGGAGTGCGACATCAGCCGAAGCCGGACCCGGACTTTGGAATCCGGCTGACTGAAGGGCTGCCTGACGACAGGACAACCCAGTTGTTATGACTGCAGATGCTATCCAGTTCGGACATCTACATTTATGGTAGGTACAAAACTGTACTTTGTTGGTCATTACAGGGAGCATATATATTTAAAAGTAAAATAGGTTTATCAAATAAGGTAGACGAAAGAATAACATAGCACCACCGTCCAACAACACAACATTCTGAGATGGGACATCTTAGGGTTTTGGCTGCTCCCTTTCCAGTGGTGCCCAGAACAGCAGAAGATAGTCTTACCTTACCTGAAATACTGCATGGGTGGACACTGACAAGGGGGCACAGAAAGAGCACATGTAAAGAGAAAAAGCAGGGTAAGGACCGCTGCTCCACTAATAAGCCAAGGACAGGCATGAGGCTTCAGCTGGTGGTTATCTGAAGTGTCCCATACCTGTGCTGGCTGCTCACTCAGACTGGCTTGTGCATTCATCAGAGTGATAACGACTTCTACTTATGTGAATAACAGTGACAGCTGCTGAGAGTTTTACCTAAAAAGTGATAATGAGTCAGTGCTATATTGTAACTGACTTATTGCAAAGGTAATAATGACCTGGCTTTCATTCCTGCAAAGTTATGCATGCTCAGATACAGGTGATAATTGCTGCAAATAATGTGTTGAGTAGGAATTCATTATATTACCTTGTGCAGCTGTTATGTAACACAGACTCATTATCATCTGTACGGAGAAGACCCGAGTGATTCAGCAAAGTAGTATAACACTGAGCCCTTCCTCCCACCTAAATTCCACACATTACTGACAAAGCCAAGAAAAATTCCCAAAATATAACAAAGCTCCATGCAGGTAGTAGTCAGCTAGTAATAACCCTTATCTCACTCGTGACAACTATTGTATAATCAGAAGTGCAATAAGCCTTGACAAATTCTCAACCTTATGTGACTGATCCATCTAGGAATTAATCCAAAAAGTAGCAGTTCATGTTCTCACCTAACCATGCCTCTGTTTATAGTAACACAGAGCCTAAGTTGTATATATTGCAGAAATAGCATCATCAGAAGATGAAAACTCCAGACTTTTCCAAAATTCATTGAACTGCACAATAACGTAAACTCATTAATATGCAATACCCAGAAATGTTCAAATTTGCCATAAACTGTCTGTCAAAACAATCCTAAGCAGTTGTATAACAGCATCTCAAACCTCTTCTCTTATGGAAGATAAGAAAGCCAAGACAAATAAAAAAATGAGGGTTATGCTACTCAACACCAGGAGTTTAAATCTCAGAATGCATGCGCTCGAAGCACTCCTCAGTATGGAGAACGTCGACGTCTGTGCAGTAACTGAAACTTGGTTCACTGCTCCACAGAGCACACCCCAGCACTACCGGGCTACAACTCATACCACACATTTCGGCCACAGAACATGGACCGAAACACGAAAAGGGGGGGTGTATCCATATTCATCAAGGATACCTACACCTCCAGGTTAATGGTGCAGCATGATACCTCCGAGATCATCCATGTGCAACTAACATCAGGCACATCTGCAATGCAGATTGTGGCCTGCTACAGATCACCCTCCATGACCCAGGACCACCACTCCGCCTTTCTGGAGACACTGGAAAACATGAAGGTCCTACTGAACACCCTGATGTTTGGTATTTTCAATTACCTTACCATTAACTGGGAAAACTACTCAAGTACAAACTCACAGGTCCAGCGCTTCCTGAAATTTATCACCTCAGATGTCCTGGATCAGCTGGTAAACTCCCCTACAAGAGGTGAAAACATATTGGACCTGGTCATCACCAACATGGGCAACAGGTGTTCCACACCAGAGGTCAACCCATCACTGGTTAGATCAGACCAGAAACTAATCACTCTGGATGTCCACACCCCACCACCACCCCCAACTAAGGAAACCACAGTAAAAAACTTTTCTAAAGCAAACTTTACCTTACTTAAGACAGAGGTGGTAAGTTTCAAAGCCCCCACGCTAAAGGATAACGCTGCCCAAGATGCAGAAACCTTTACAAATGCACTCTATGAGCATCTACAAGGATGCATGGATTGTGCCATCCCTAGCAAAACCAAGACTCCCTCCCCTAAGAGAAGGAAACCAGTCTGGTGGACCCTTGCCATAAAGAGGCTATACAATAGGAGGAGGAAACTAGTTTAGAAAAAAAAAGCAAATCCCAAAAAGGAAAGACATCCCTGATCAGTATCAGTAAGAAACTAAGGTCCCTCATAAAATCCTCCAAGGCTAACTTCGAAAGAAAAATAGCCAAGGATTCAAAAGATAACCACAAAGCCTTCTTTAGCTATGTCAAGAATCTAAGTGGCAACTCGCATATATACTCTGAGCTACTGCAAAATGGCACAAAATATACTGAACCCACTGATATTGTCAACATCCTGGCAGATAGATTCAGTGCAAACTTCACCCCCCCTCTCACCCCCAAAAGGGCCCACAACAATACTGGAAAAGTGTAGTGTCCCGGAAATCACAGATGCACAGGTGAAAACAGCCCTTTCAAAATCCAAAGGCACAGCGTCAATGGGGCCAGATGGTGTCCCAGGCTGCTTCTTGCACGAACTACAGAATGAACTAACCCCCACCTAAACACACTGTTCAGCCTCAGCCTCTCCACAGGCTGTGCCCATAGAATGGTGCACAGCAACGATTATTCCGCTCCACAAAGGAGGGGCCACAACTGACCATGGTAACTATTGCCCCATAAGCCTGACTAACCTGGTCTGCAACGCTATGGAGCACATCTTCATGGAACTCATTAACAAAGACATTGGGAACCTCCAAACACTTGACCCGACCCAGTTCGGCTTTGTTAAGGGCAGATCACGCCTACTAAACCTGGTTGACTTCTTCGAGACAGTCACCAAGGCCGTAGATGAGGGGAAGGTAGTTCACACAGCCTACCTTGAACTCGCCAAGGCTTTTGACACCACTCCCCACTCGGGAATTATAGAAAAACTCACCAGCCTGAACATAAACCCCTACGTCACGAGATGGGTTGCCAACTGGCTTACAGATGGAACTCGCACGGTAAGAATAACGAGCTCCAGGTCCGACTCTAAATCAGTCACAAGTGGTGTCCCACAAGGCTCGGTCCTGGGATCCCTACTGTTCGGCATATACTTCTCAGAAGTACAGGCAAACACAGGAGGACTATGGCTAACCAAGTTCGCCGATGACTGCAAACTGGGAGCCATAATTGACTCATCTGCTGACACAGACATTCTCCGAAAGGGCATTACAGAGACGGACACCTGGTGTCTCAGGGGCCAGCCTGGACAGTGCCTCAAATTCCTCACTTATTGACTCAACGAAACAATCAGATCCTGCACAGCCAACTCAGAACCCTAAATCTGGCAGCATGGCGGATAATGTAGCCGTTCAGAACACACCTCTCTCAAAAACAGTGATGGATGTTATTTTGGAGGCCGGGAGGCCCAGTACCAGGAAATCTTATGCAGAAAAATGGAAAAGATTCTGTGCCTGGAACCAGGCACAAGGAATTGACACGTTTGTACCAAATATTCCTCAGATTTTACAGTGCCTAACTGAGATGCTGGACAAAGGCCTATCTTTTTCATCAATTAAAATCCATGCCTCTGCCATTTCAGTTCATTATAATACGGAACCACCAATTTTTTCACATCTGTTGCTAAGGCAATACCTCAGAGGGGCCAAAAACATGAGACCCCCCAAAAAATAGACCATGCGGGAATAGCCAAAATAGGCCATTTCTCAAACAGACATGTAAGAAGTTGTAACAAGACGTTCATAGGTGTTTAGTAGACTTTACAAGCCTAGCCCATAAAAGTGCCCTGGTATGATGCCACCCAACGTTAGTTCCCAGTGCCTCTATCCAAGTAGAGCCACTGGTGTGATTCCCCGAGGTGAACTTTCTATTTCCCATCCACTCATCAAGATTCCTCTTGAAGAGTGCCAGTGAGGAGCTCTGCTTGACATGTATGGGAAGTCCATTCCAGAGCATAGGCAGTCTCTAGGTTATGAACCTGTCCCTCCAGCATGTCCTGTTGATTGTGGTAATGAGGCTGAGGTCTCTGGAGCGTGTGGTGCGGCGAGATAGATTCACACAGATGCAGAAAAGCATTACCCAACTAATCTCACTATGAATTCCTGACTGACTAAAGAATTACTGTTCCTTAGTAAAGTTGCTTACTACAGCAAGACAAGAAGAGGTGTGTGGTTGTGTGAGATATCTGCAAGAGATCTTTCCTGTCAGGTTCCAAAAAAACAAATGCTGCTACAAGAGTTCCATCATATCTCTCCCTAATATCTAAAGAATAGTTTCAGTGTTCATTATAGAATTACATCATATCTGGTCCCCTGACTCTGGGACAATGCGCTCTGCCAAGATGTGTTGCAGCATCCTGAAGCCACAAAACAATTTCATTAGCTTCCATCTTTCCAGGGTAAGAATTAGTTCACCCCCTGAAGACAGTACTGTGGGATTCCTAGTGGTGGTTTTCCGTAGACATTTTTGTTTCTGGCAGCAATCGGACCCAATTGCCTGCCTAAGATTGTGGGCAATACCTGACGAGGTAAACTGCAGATTTCTGTGCGTCTGTGGTATGTCAGGCAGAGGAAAACAAATTCATATGCAATGGATGGGAGACCTCAAGTTTAAAACAGTAGGTGGGATTCCACTTTCTGTTAATTGAAGGCAAGGGAATGATAAAAGTCCAAGAGTCTGGTATCTAAACATTACCAAAACTATATTACCGGGAGAAGGCAATTTAAGTACAGAGTAAAACTGTAGGGAAAATTTACTTCTCTTGAAGGACTAGACAGCTTCTCTGTTCATTGTCTCATTCTCCGTTAACTGAGAAATGGTAAATAGATAATAGCCCATTTGCTGTTACTGCTCAATAAGTAAAGCTCCAATGAAATCAATATAAAAATAAAGTAACAAGTTTCAATGTACAAAAACTGCACAATATTCACTAAATGGCATATTCACATTTCACAAAAATAAAGATGCATAGCAAAACTTCTCCAATTTCAGCATTTTATACTAAATGTACACATACTGTAGCATTAATCCAAAACACTATTTGTTAAGCTAATTGCATACATCAATAGAACAAAGCCAGAAGTAATATTTTCTTTAAAAAACATGCGTTTACCATCCATTGTCATGTAGTATCTTGTGTATATTGGAAAATTCATACCTGCAGGTTGCTTTCAGAATGAAGTGAGTCGGAAGTAGTTACTTTGGGGATAATGGTTACTAAGCAATCACTCTGTAAAATGTCAGTTATGGCCCAGCTGTTCAAAACACAATTATCATGGATAAGACATACATTGAGTACTTACTACTAAAACCATGACATAACCCTTCCACCATCTCTTTTTGACACTAAAATTAAAGGTACTTTAACCTACCACCTTTTTGACTCGCACATATTAATGGGTGTTCTCAATAACTACACATTCCAGTGCATACTATTTTATTCCATATTACAGTAGACTAACTCAGGATTTGTACTTAACAATACTATCTTTAAATGACAGCTGCATAACTGCCACATACTAAACTGCTACACCTTGTGGTCACATTGTCCTTAATGAATTGCACTGAAAAATCAGTTAATTATTGACAACTGATGAATAACTTAAACGCATACGTAAACTTTGTGTATTAAATTCTTTACTTAACCACATACTTACAGTGCAAAAATAAAGAATACAGTGCTTTTAAATACAACACTTAATTTCTATTTAAGAGAGCCGACACACTAGCAAAACAGCAATCATCGAGCATCAGCCTAGTAACTATAAAAATGAATCAACTTAAATTATTCTTAGCTCCCAATCTTTATCAACTTATCCGTTTGAAATCATACACGCCACAACTATATATCATCCACAATAGACATACACACATAACCTTCACAAAAATCCCAAACCGTTATAGGTTAATACAGCACAAACTAAACAAAACGGGCACGTACTTAAACACGTAATCAAATTTCCTAACATAACACAACTTGAGTATTTCCTTAGTATTTTTAACCAGTTAGTTCAATTTACCAGGAGAAAAAAAAAGGCTTAGAAGCAACTCTAAAGCATATTCAGGGGATACTTTTGCTGACATTTATAGAGTTGTACTTGGGGGGGGGGGGGGTTCTGCATGGTAATATCCTGTTGTACAAAATAAAAAAAAAAAAGTAGTTAAGTATCCCATCTTTACTTGACAGAGGTACATGAGGCTGGATGGAAACAATATAAATTAACTACAAGAACGTAGCCTATGACATACCAAGAAGGGCAAACCATGATCAGTTTGGCAGGAAGCTGTAAGGGGTATACAATAGAAGACATCATGAAGACCTTTCAACTGGTACTCAGCTTTCTAACTTAAGTCTTTAACGATTTGCCACAAAACACAATTTTATGAAAAATGGAACAAAATATGAAGCAAAAATAGACATTTTGTGAACATCTGTGTAGTTGAAAAGTATGATCCGTATTACACACGTGAAATAACTGTGCAGAACCATCGGATGCTGTTACTGAAATCTCACATAACGTTGAAGTTGCATACCTCTCAATTGTCCAGATTTTAAAATATTTGTGCATACAATGACAGGCATTTGAGTTTGAGCGATAACAGTACATCAGCAACTGAAAAAAAAAGTATTACATGGAGAAGATGCAAGGCATTATGGGGCTAAATTCTCCTGAGTGAACCTACTGCCTGTACAACTTACACCCACTTGTTCTGTGTTACTGTCAAATACTAATATTTTAAGTTTTGTATTGAATCCTCTAACGTTGAGCAGTGTTGCATTTTACCTTAAATGAAGACAAGACCATTCTTCCTCTCTTTCAGTGGTGTTTATTACACGTGTGGGAGCCTCATGGAAAGTACCAGGGAGACTCCCCGAACAAAGGCATGCATAAGCTTATATGCTGGTGATACTGCTGACAGTACAAAAATATAAACTAGACCAATTAAATTAGTACAAAATACAATTAACCAATCAGTGGTTTACCCGTAGGCTTAAAACAGTTCACATTACTACATCTCTAAGCAGAAAAGGAAAATCTGATGCACTTCCATATAAGGCACATTTCCTGCTTTCAAGCAGGCTCTTGGTTTTCAGTACTTTTCCACTATTCAGTTTACTCAGAGTTCGCAGAACAAAGTCCATCTTAATGCATGCAGATTATCACATACTCAATTTCCTTAAACACATACTTTGGCCATTCATATTCTGTAATCCCCCATTTGATGTTGTGTAAGCATCACCATTTAGTCTATCATACATTTGCCCTAAGTCTAACATAACCATGTGGCTGGTTCCTTCAACATTGTCGCACATTTTTATTTCATCATCCATATTTATGATTGCAGGCATATAAAACTTTGGCACCTTTTTAGTAGTCTTAAAAGACATTAATTTCGAAATCAATGCTTTGATTAAAAATACAACAAGAAAAGCAATAAGAGCTAATACTGCGGTTAATAAAATTAACTTCAATAGTCCACCTCCCCAACCCGAGAACAGGTTGGTTAACCATGCCCATGTTGAGTTATCTGCCTTTTTGGCCTTAGAGAGTTCGGAGACTCTCTGAATGAGTTTGAGATGACTTTCAATTTCGTGCTGATTGTCAGGAATAAACGTACAACACTCCTCCTGGATTAAAGCGCAAGTTCCACCTTTCGCCTCTAGGGTGAAATTGAGAGCCATACGGTTTTGGAGGACTACAGCTCTCATAGCAGTCAGGTCATCAGTCACTAGTTCTAAGGCAGAAAATGTGGCATTGCTGAATACTTCAAGCAATTTGGACAGTTTTCTCAGTTCTCAAATTGATTTTACTGCTCTGTATGCTGGAATTATACCAGGCCACGATATGATGTCATCACCCAAGTCCATATGAGATAGTCCTTTGGTGCCAGCATGAGCCAAGTCATGATGATAAATCCATGAAGCGTCAATTTGGCCTTCTGGATTGGCAGGCTTTTTAACCTCTTGAACATTCCGAATTTTTCCTTGAGGTAAAACAGATGTATGTCGGATGGCTGGGACTAAATAACCTAAGAAACAGCTACCAGAACAGATGTTCGTGTTACCCTGCTGCAGTCATCACACTTGGGTTATCCTGCCGTCAGGCGGTCCCGCAGTCGGCCCGAATTCCAAAGTCTTGGTCCGGTGTCCTTTGCTGTCGCTTCTTCCCTGACGTCAGAGCACCAGGGGTATATCAGAGGCATCCGACGCCTTTTTCTTCAGTCTTTCTTGCTGTGCGTTGCCCGAAGCAGAAGCAGTTGGCAAGTGCCGGTCGGCCGACACCTGAGATTTTCGAATAGAGTTTCAGTCCGAAGTCTTCAAAGCTAAGTACCCCGTTGGGGAATCTTTTCTTGCCTCAGTCCGATGTCAGAAAAAGTTAACAATTGCATTTCTTGTGGGAAGCAAATACCTCATAAGGACTTTCATTCTTTTTGTATACCTTGCCTAGGCCCAGACCACGACATCACTGGTTGTCGGTTTTGTGCTAGGTTCAATAAGCGAACTATAAAGCGACGCTTTGATCTCGCACGACACTACTTCGGTAGAAAATTTAATTACACTATGCCGTCGGAGCAACCGACTACCGGCGTGCATAAAAAACGCAAAGATAAAGACAGGCAGCCTAGATCCAAGCCAGACTCCAAGGCCTCGGCTGGGCCGGTCGCCGGTTCTCCGGTTTTCAGTGAGGCGCCTACGCAGCCCCTGGCTACCACTGAATTGGGTCCCCAGACCACTTTGGATCCCCCAGCAGAGAGTTCTAGGCCGACGCAGCCATTTTCTTTAGGCCCTACCGACGACTTTGCAGTAGGGGAAAGCCGGTGCTGTAGAAACACCTTCGGTTTCTGAAGGTGTCTTCAGACCGACTACTCTCACCATAAAATCTTATGCTAAGCTTAAGACTCCTCTAAAACCAAAAAAGCCTACACTTCAGTCTCCAGGTCAAGGCCCTATGCCTAAGAAACAGATGCTTAAAATGGCTGAAGATTTGATTTCTTTGATCAGGGGTTCCCACCCCCCCCCCCGACAAAAGGCTTAGACAAGAGGAGGATTATGCCTCCTCTGATCAAGTGTCTGTTTCCTCAGGCTCCTCTGAGGAACAGGATTATTCCTTTCCCCCTTATGAAGATTCTGATGCTGAAGACTCCATTCCCTTAGCTTCTCCCCCTGAAGATTATTCCTTTGGGGAAACGTTACATACCATGAGGGAACATTTCCACTGGGAAGGTCAGGACTACTCCGACTCAAAGAAAAGGCTCCGAGAGTTTCTTTTACTCCCCCAGCACAGACCACTTGCTATCCCCCCAGTTTTGGACATCGTGGATGATGTTTTCTTAGAATCTAGTCTAAATCCAGATTCTCTGCCTCCTACTCCAGCCAAACCAGATAGATACTATAGAGTGCCTGACTCTCTCAAATTCCTTTACAAAAGCCCTGTTGCTGATCCAGAGACAATCTCCCAGGGTCCCAAAGGGGCTAAGGCTTCTATGGCTAGAAATCCTGTACCCTCAGAAAGAGACTCCAGAGGACTAGATAGGTGGGGGAAGAAGGTTTACACCTCAGCTACTCTAGCTACGAGAGCACTAAATTGTCAATTTCACATGCTTAAATACCAGCAATTCCTATTGTCTCAAATAAAACAAAAGATGGGCACGCACCCTCAACAGTCCGAATTCAAGGAAATGCAAGATCTGTTGCATGCAGCTGAACAGGTGGGCAAACATACTTTACAATGTGGTTTTGATGCCTTAGAAGCTTCCTCTAGAGCAGCTGTTACTGGGTCTGTTATACGTAGGCATGCTTGGTTAAAGGAACAATCTCTGCCTGATCATGTTAAAGCAAAGTTACTGGATGCACCCTTACAGCAGGATGTCTTATTTGGGGTTAAAGCAGAGGAGGTTTTAAAGAAAATGGAGGATATGGCTAAATCTATGCAGACCGTCAAAGATTTCTTACAGGTACAGCCCCCACGCTTCAGCAGAAGTTGGCCAACAAAAAATTGGTCCTTTCCAGCTTCTGACAGACCACAGAGGGGTAAATACAGGCGCCCAGGGGGCAGAGGACAAGCACAAATCCCTTACAAACCTCGCCAATGGGGCACTGCAACACAGAAGGGAGGAGAAGACAGGTCCCAAACTACTAGAAGGCAAGCACAATGACTTAAACCTCAAACTGCCAAGCAAAACTCTCTTGGCAGCTCCCTTGGGAGGAAAATTAGCACTTTTTGCAGACAACTGGCGCATCGTCACAAAGGACAAATGGGTCCTAGACATTATCTCATACTGATACAGATTCCATTTCCACACCTTGCCAAGGATAAAAGGAATGCCAAACCTGCCACAAAATCAATGGGCAGAGGCACAAAAACAAATTACAGCTCTCATGGACATGAGAGCCATTCAACTGGTACCTACACAGGAGCAAGGCCAAGGATTTTACTCGAGGCTCTTTCTAGTCCCCAGAAAGGACCATGCTTGGAGACCCATTCTGGACCTTTCAATTTTAAACGCCTTCTTGCAAGTACCCAAATTCAAGATACTAACACTACAGCAGCTTCTTCCCATGTTGGGCAAGAAAGCTTGGCTAGTAACACTGGACCACAAGGATGCATATCTGCATCTATCAGACAAAATTGCAGAAGATACCTCCGTTTTATTGCAGGTTCAACCCATTACCAATTCTCTGCACTGCCCTTTGGCTTATCTACTGTACCCAGAGTCTTCACAAAATGCCTGGCACCAGTAATTGCATACTGCAGAGAGAGGAATTCAAATATACCCATACCTGGATGACTTTGTCATCCAAGCAGAAAGCAAGGGCATTCTCTTGCAACACCTGGCTTTTGTAAAACATCTTCTAAGTTGCCTAGGGTGCACAGTAAACGAAAAGAAATCAAAACTAGTGCCCTCACAAAATATGACATTCCTGGGTGCCAGCTTGAATACAACAGCCCAGATGGCTTATCTGACACCAGACAAACTATAATTAACTCAATACTTCAGAACAATGGCAACAAAGACCCAACTCCCTGCAAGAAAAATTCTGCAGGCCTTGGGCTTCATGGCATCTTGCATACTACTAATACCATTTGCAAAACTGCATATGAGGAAATTACAATGGTACCTAAAAAGCGTATGGACTCAACACAGCCACAGCTTGGAAACAATGATATCTCTCATTCCCTGCCTTCAACAGGAGTTTCTGTGGTGGTCACAGGCATGTCACCTCAACAAGGGTCAGCCTTTCACCCTACCCCCAGCCAGGCAAACTATGACAACAAATGCATCGGACTATGCCTGGGGGGCACACATGGCAGGATGGTGCGTTCAAGACGTATGGACAGCAGATCAAAGGAATCTGCACATCAATCAAAAAGAAATGCTAGCTGTACAAAATGCTCTGACAGCCTTCAAGGACCTCTTACATCCAGGACAGATTATCATAAGGACAGACAACACCACAGTAATGTGGTACATAAACAAACAAGGGGGTACACACTCCTACCCTCTATGCAGGCAAGCAATGACCTTGTGGAACACAGCTCTGGCTTACCAAGTTCAATTACAAGCTCGATTCCTGCCAGGAAAAAATAACACATTGGCAGACGACATAAGCAGAAACATCATGGATCCCCACGAGTGGAAACTGGATCCAGAAGTATTCGCAATGATAGCTCAAACATGGGGGCTCCCAGACATAGACCTGTTTGCCAGCCCTCAAAACTATCAGCTAACAAAATTTTGCACAATGACTTTTCATCATCAAGTTTGGAAAGTGGACACACTCTCATTCAGTTGGAAAAAGCTAACAGTATATGCCTTTCCTCCATTACCCCTTCTCACAAAGGTGCTACTGAAAGTCAGGATGGAGAGACCCCGAATGATGCTCATTGCCCCAGACTGGCTACGCCAGCACTGGTACCCACTATTAAGGAATATGGCCCAGGGCCCACCATGGATTCTACCGCAAATTACCCACCTGCTCACACAGCAAGGCAATCAGATTCTACACAGCCAGCTCAAAACCTTAAACTTGGCTGCATGGCAAATCACCTAAGCAACCAGCCACTCCTCTCTCACAAGCTGTTATGGATGTTATTCTGGAGGCCAGGAGGCCCAGCACCAGGAAAGCCTACTCAGACAAATGGAAAAGGTTTTGCGCCTGGAACCAAGCTAAAGGCCAAAATACCCTTCAGCCTGACATACCTCAGATTCTGCAATATTTAACGGAGATGTTACACAAAGGGCTTTCTTTTTCATCTATTAAAATCAATGCCTCCGCTATTTCTGCTCACTACAACACAGATCCTGCCTTATTTTCACATCCACTCCTTAGGCAGTTTCTCAGAGGGGCCAAAAACATTAGGCCTCCCAGAAGAGCACCAACACCTACTTGGGACCTCAACTTTGTTCTGGAAAAACTCACGCTACCTCCTTTTGAGCCAGCTTTCTCAGCTGACAAAGTTTATATCATGGAAGACTGCCCTGCTGCTAGCAATTACTTCAGCTAGAAGAATTTCAGAGCTTCAGGCACTAATGGCAGTAGAGCCTTTCCTCATTTTTCATCAAGACAGAGTTTCTCTATGAACTAACCCCTCCTTTATGCCTAAGGTAGTATCCAGTGTGGCTCTAAATCAAACCATCCATTTACCACCTTCTTTCCAAATCCACAGAACAAAGGAGAAAGACTCCTGCATTCCTTGGACATTCACAGGCAGCTACGTTACTATTTGGATAAAACTAAGGTTTTCAGAAAATCTGACCAGCTTTTTGTATCCTATGCTACAGCATCACAAGGAAAGGCTATCT
This sequence comes from Protopterus annectens, assembly GCF_019279795.1. Taxonomy (NCBI): domain Eukaryota; kingdom Metazoa; phylum Chordata; order Ceratodontiformes; family Protopteridae; genus Protopterus; species Protopterus annectens. The sequence goes on from NC_056743.1 coordinate 1,556,270,746, forward strand.
CAAAACAGACAATTTCCAAATGGATAGGACGTTGCATACGATGTTCATCGTGCATACAGCTGCAGTAATCACAGATAGGTTCTCTGCTGTCAGGCGGTCCCTCGGTCGGTCGAATTCCAAAGTCTTGGTCCAGCGTCGGTTGTCGTCGCTCTGTCTTCTGACGTCAGTGAGGCCAGAGTATATAAGACACAGTCGACGCCATGTTCTTCAGTCTTTTTTTGCCGCGCGGTGCCCGAAGCAGAAGCAGTTCGCAAGTGCCGGTCGGCCAGCTCCTGAATTACGGAAATTTTGGAAACCGAAGTCTTCATTAAAGCTAAGTACCCCGTTGGGGAAACTTTTCTTGCCTCAGACCGATGTCAGAAAAAGTTAATAATTGTATTTCTTGTGGGAAGCAAAGCAATAAGGATTTCTATTCCCTCTGCATACCTTGTTTAGGCCCAGACCAGGACGTCTCGGGCTGTCGCTTTTGCGCTACCTTCAATAAATGCACTATTAAGCGTCGGGCGGAGTTCGCCCAACACTATTTTGGTAAAGCTTTTGATTATAAAATGTCGTCGGACACTCCGACTACCGTTTTGTCCAAAAAACACAAGGACCGACACGAGAGGCCCGCAGTCCCCGCCAATACCACGCCAAAACAGGCTACACGTGGTCCGGTTCTCAGCGAGACGCCTTTGCAGTCCCTGACTACCGACGACACTCCTTTGGCGGTGTCCTCTGTACCCGAGACCGCTGGGACCTCGGCCCTTTCCCAGACTACAACCACCGAAGCCTTTGCTAATGTTGAGCCTACTAATGTGGACAGGTCCACCTCCACCCATGGTGTCTTTAGACCCTCATCTTTTTCTATTAAGGCCTTTACTAAATCCAAAGCAGCCAGGCATCCCAAGAGGCCTGTTGCACAGGGCCCATCTCCAGGTCCCATGCCTAAAAACAGATGCTTAAAATGGCTGAGGATTTAATTACTCTTATCAGAGGTTCTCAACCCCCTCCAGACAAGAGACCCAGAGTGGAGGAAGATTCTCCCTCTTCTGATCAGGGATCCATTTTATCAGAACATTCTGATGTAGAGGAACACTCTTACTCCCCTTTTGAGGATTCGGATGCAGAGCAGTCCATCCCTTCTGTATCCCCTCCTGAGGATTTTTCCTTTGGGGAAACCTTGCACACCTTGAGGGAACACTTCCATTGGGAAGGCCAAGACTTTTCAGATTCCAAGAAAAGACTTAGGGAATTTCTTTTGTTACCTCAACACAGACCTCTGGCAATACCCCCTGTTTTGGACATACTTGATGATGTTTATTCGGAGGCTTGCCTTAGCCCGGATTCTCTGCCTCCTGCACCAGTCAAACCGGATAGGTACTACAGAGTACCTAACTCTCACCAATTTCTCTTCAAAAGCCATAATGCTGACCCTGAACCCATTTCACAAGGCCCCAAGGGATTGAAGGCCTCCACTGCCAAGAATCCACTTCCTGCAGAAAGAGAGTCAAGATCTTTAGAAAGGTGGGGAAAAAAGGTATATACCTCGGCCACCCTAGCCATGAGGGCCTTAAATTGTCAGTTTCATATGCTTAAATATCAACAGTTCCTGTTATCACAATTAAGGAATAAAATGTCTCAACCTGAACAACCAGATTTGAAGGAGTTACAGGATATGATGCATAGTGCAGAGCAAGTGGGTAAACACACTTTACAATGTGGTTATGATGCCCTAGAGGCCTCAAGTAGAGCGGCTGCTACAGGATCAGTCATTCGCAGACATGCCTGGCTTAGAGAACAAAACTTGCCTGATCATGTGAAAGCTAAACTTCTAGATGCTCCTTTACAAAAGGATGTGCTTTTTGGTACTAATGCTGAGGAGATACTACGGAAAATGGAAGAAAAAGTCAAATCTATGCAAACTGTCAAAGCTTTTTTACAGGTCCTACCACCACGTTTTAGCAGAAATTGGCCTTCAAAAAACTGGTCCTTTCCATCCACTGACAAACCCCAAAGAGGTAGATACAGACGCACAAGGGGCAGAGGGCAATCACAAGGATCATATAGAGGCCGACAATGGCAAACTCCAGCACCAAGAGGTGGCGAGGACAGTGCACAACAATACAGGAAGCAAACCCAATGACTCCCTCATTTCCATGCCAAGCATGTCTCAGCTGGCAGCACCTTTGGGAGGAAAGCTAGCATTATTTGCAGGCAATTGGCATATTGTCACAACAGACAAATGGATCCTGGACATTATAAACAGAGGCTACAAATTTCAATTTCACACTCTTCCAAAAATGAGAGGCATGCCAAACCTGCCACAGAATCAAAGGGCAGAGGCATAACTACAAATTTCAAAGCTCATAAGCATGAGAGCTATTCAAGAGGTACCTACTCACGAACAAGGTCAAGGTTTTTATTCAAGACTTTTTCTGGTACCAAGGAAAGGAACCGACTGGAGACCCATTTTGGACTTATCCATCCTAAACACATTTCTACTGCATCAAAATTCAAGATGCTCACATTACAGCAACTTCTTCCCATGCTGGGCAAGGAGTTTTGGCTGGTAACATTGGACCTCAAGGAGGCATACCTGCATGTCCCAATCAGACAAAGCTGCAGAAGATACCTCAGATTTCTTGCAGGTTCAACCCACTATCAATTCTCTGCATTGCCCTTTGGCAAAGTGCCTGGCATCAGTGATTGCCTACTGCAGACTTCAAGGGATACAAATTTACCCTTATTTGGACGACTGCCTGATCCAAGCGGACAGCAAGCACATACTTCTGGAACATCTGGCATATGTGACACGGTTACTGCATTCTCTGGGATACACAATCAACAAAGAGAAATCAAGGCTAACACCATCTCAGAAAATAACTTTCCTGGGTGCCAACTTGGACACAAACACCCAGATGGCCTACCTTACGCCAGAAAAACAGGGGCAACAATCTCAGTACTTCAAAATACTAGAAAAAAGTACCAGGCTTACTGCAAGGAAAATCCTGCAGGCTCTGGGATTCATGGCATCTTGCATTCTTTTAATCCCATGTGCAAAGCTGCATATGAGGAAACTTCAATGGTACCTAAAAAACCTATGGTCTCAACAGTCACAGTTTGGAAACAATAATACCAATAATCCCATGTTTGCAAAAGGAATTTCTATGGTGGGCCCAAGCATGTCAAGCAAACACAGGCCTCCCATTCTGCAAGCCTCAAGCAAAGCAAGTTATCACAACAGACGCCTCAGATTACGCCTGGGGCGACATGACGGACAGATGCATCCAGGGCAAATGGTCCCAAAAGGAAAAGCACCTTCACATCAATCAAAAAGAAATGCTAGCAGTAATAAATGCAATTACAGCTTTCAAGGACTTCCTGCATCCAGGACAATTACTGATAAGAACAGACAACATCACAGTAATGTGGTACATAAACAAACAAGGAGGAACACATTCATACCCCTTGTGCAGACTAGCCATGACTCTTTGGAACTTGGCTCTGGAATGGCAAATCGAACTTCAAGCACAGTACCTGCCAGGATTGGAAAACACGCTGGCAGACAATTTAAGCAGAAATATGACAGATCCACATGAATGGAAGTTACATCATCAGGTGTTTACAGAAATAATCCAAGCATGGGGGAGGCCAGACATAGATCTTTTTGCCTCCCACAGGAATCATCAATTGGAAAAGTTTTGTTCGAGGACCTATCATCCAAAGGCCTGGAGAGTGGATGCCCTTTCATTCAGTTGGACAGCATGGACAGTTTACGCATTCCCACCTCTGCCTCTTCTGCCCAAGGTGCTTTTGAAAGCAAGAGCAGACAGACCGAAGATGATACTGATTGCTCCAGATTGGCCAAGGCAACACTGGTACCCACTGCTGAGGAGCCTAACACATACTCCTCCCTGGTCCCTGCCTCTAAAGACTCTTCTGCTGACTCAGCACAGCTACAAAACTCTTCACAGTCCGCTGAAAACACTCAATCTCGCTGCATGGAAAATTCCTTAACACCACAACAGACCCTACTCTCCAAGGAGGTGCAGGATGTCATTTTGGAGGCCAGAAGGCCATCTACTAGAAAAGCTTACTCCGCAAAATGGAAGCGGTTTTGTTCTTGGAATGAGAAAAAAGGCCAGGACCCTAGAAAACTGAACTTGCCTCAGGTATTACAGTATCTAGCTGAGCTGCTGAACAGTGGACTTTCATTTTCTTCCATAAAAATCCATGCCTCAGCCATTTCTGCAGAATTCAACATGGATCCTCCTTTATTTTCTCACCCACTCTTACGACAGTTCCTCAGAGGGGCTAAGAATATAAGACCACCAAGGAAACAACCAATACCAGCCTGGGATCTTAATTACATACTAGAAAAATTAACATTGCCTCCTTTTGAGCCAGCTGCCTCAACAGATTTGCAATATTTGTCCTGGAAAACTGCCTTCCTTCTGGCTATCACTTCAGCTCGTAGAGTTTCGGAACTGCAGGCCCTCATGGTGGTGCAGCCCTTTCTCATTTTCCATCAGGACAGGGTTTCCCTTCGTACCAACCCATCATTTATGCCTAAAGTGGTATCCAGGGTAGCTTTAAATCAAGCCATACACCTTCCTACCTTTTACCCCAATCCTCAAAACAAAGGGGAAAGGCTGCTACATTCTTTAGACATCCATAGGCAGCTACGTTACTATTTGGACAGAACAAAGTCCTTCAGGAAATCAGAACAACTCTTTGTGTCCTATGCTGTAGGGGCTCAAGGGAAGCCAGTTTCCAAGCAGACTATTTCAAAATGGATAGGCCACTGCATACGGTTTTGTTATTCCTATCATGGGAAATCTGTTCCTACAGGTATCAGATCACACTCCACCAGGGCCTCAGCTACCTCTACAGCCTTCCTCAGAGGAGTTCCTACCAAAGATATTTTGGAGGTAGCCACTTGGAGTTCTGTACATACCTTCACAAAACACTACCACCTGCCTTTATATTTCAGAACAAGAACAGGCTTTGCCACTGCTGTTTTGCAGGGCATTCTGGCTCAACCCAGTTCCTCCTAGTACCTACCACCCTGTGCGTAGCTTTGGGACTCTACCCATCTGTGATTACTGCAGCTGTATGCACGATGAACATAGTACAGTTTTGTACCTACCATAAATGTAGATGTTCGAGTGCTAATACAGCTGCAGTACAGGTTTCCCTCCCTCCTTCCCCACTTGGTAAAGGCATGGGGCCTAACAACCTCTTCATACAACCTGACTGGGTTATCCTTCTATGGTTTATTTGTTTGCAACCACTGATTTTGGATTATATTGCATTGCTTGTATATACATATAAGCATAATTTATGTATTGCCTTCCTTCTGGGGACACCTGACATCTGGGGCAAGAAAGACTGAAGAACATGGCGTCGGCTGTGTCTTATATACTCTGGCCTCACTGACGTCAGAAGAGAGAGCGACGACAACCGACGCCGGACCAAGACTTTGGAATTCGGCCGACCGAGGGACCGCCTGACGGCAGAGAACCCATCTGTGATTACTGCAGCTGTATTAGCACTCGAACATCTACATTTATGGTAGGTACAAAACTGTACTTTTTTGCTACACCCACCATGGAAAACCAGTTCCTGCTACCATAAGGCCCCACTCTACCAGGGCAGCAGCTACAGCCTTTCTCAGGGGAGTTCCAACCAAGGATATTTTGGAAGCTGCAACTTGAGTTCAGTACACACCTTCACCAAACATTACCACTTACCACTTTACTCTAAGACTAGAGCTGGCTTCGCCACTGCAGTTTTGCAGGGCCTTCTAGCCTCCTCTAACCCTGTTTGACTCCACCTCCCATCCTTACCTTTGGGATTTCTACCCAAGTGTGATGACTGCAGCAGGGTAACACGATGAACATAGTACAGTTTTGTACCTACCATAAATGTAGATGTTCGAGTGTATACCCTGCTGCAGTCCAGGTTACCCTCCCTCCATCCCCTCTGAACTAGCTGAACTTATCTCTACCACACTATTCTATTCTACCTCTGTGGTGTATTTGCTTGTGCCTAAGGGTTTTGTTTTATTTTTCCTTATAGCTATATGTAGATTTTTTTTTTTGCGTACTTATTAGGGGCACCTGACATCTGGGGCAAGAAAAACTGAAGAAAATGGCGTCTGATGCCTCTGATATACCCCTGGCGCTCTGACGTCAGGGAAGAAGCGACAGCAACCGACGCCGGACCAAGACTTTGGAATTCGGGCTGACTGCAGGATAACCCAAGTGTGATGACTGCAGCAGGGTATACACTCGAACATCTACATTTATGGTAGGTACAAAACTGTACTTTTCCTGGTAGCCATTTATAGGCACTTTTACCACACACAAAGTAGCAATTTTCCACCTTAGTGGTGATATTACTATATCTATATAACCTTGTTCAGAATGAAACACCTTATCGATCAATCCCAGCTGTTGATATAGAACAGAATTATTTCTTACCTCTTCGTATGTTTTATGCACCAGTTCACAAAATGAATCATAGTTTGTGTTACAGTAGGAGGAGGAGTTATTACACCTGTAGGGAACTGTGACATTGCAAAAACACCATCCTATCTTGACTTTACCAAATTTCTGAAAACACACAGTTCCATTTTGACGGTTAGACAGATGTAATGCTATCCTGTCTTTTGAAGTGACATTTGAAGTGTCATAGATCAGATTCATCCAGGTTTCATTAGCCCTTAAAGGGACTGTGCTTGGCATCAATCCCCCATGAATAGTAGGTAAAGCAGTACAGATCCAACAGTCCGAGACATTGAAGGATGATGCATAGGCAAATTTAATAGCTTAACAAAGTTGTATCCAAAGGCACAGGATCCGAGGCTGCAGATGTTTCAGGAAGCTGCAGTGATTTGGGGATTAACTTGTGCTTTGTAGCTGTAACTTCCTGGCACCACCAGATGACTCCTACAATAAAACTTAGTGACACGTTATCTACTTGTTCAGGACAAAGTGAATAAATCAGTCAGCTGGTCACTCCATACACTTTTGGTGACGTGGAATGCTAATCTCTGGAGAAACATCTGCAGCCTCTGATCCTGTGCCTTTGGATACAACTTTGTTTTGCTGTGTAAGCTGTTGTGTTGCTGTTTGAATCAAATTTAATAGCTTGGTAGGTGTTGAAAGGTGGATGCCAAATAGCTCGCTTGGTGTGATGTTTCGATGGAGCAGGAAATAAAAATGGCCACATTAAAAATAGCTGTACAACAAGAATGACCACCAAAGTGGCTGTCCAATATTTTTGTGGAAATGATTGTTGAGTCTGCGTAGTGTCAAGAGTTTGGAGTTTTCCAAAAGGGTAGATGTTTGGCATAGTCAGGTACTGGAACAGTTCTACTTTGAGTACGAGTAGCAGTGGGAGGAGAATCTGGCATTGAAAAAGATAAAGGCTGTTGGTCTTCGGACGGCACAACTTTTTTGATGTGTGAAATGTGTATCCAGGTTGGAGATCCTTGCAGTCGCACAGCAGATGACGTTGTCAGAAGAACCAGGAAAGGCCCCTTCCAGCGCGGCTGGAGCGCTGTTTTTCTAGAGAAGGACTTAACATAAACCCAATCGCCTGGTTGTAGGGCGAATGACAGGAAAGGATCTGGAAGATGTTGAGCAGCTGCTACTTGTCAGTGGTGAAACTGTAGGAAGGAAATGAGATTTGCAGTACAAGAGAATATCATTATCAAATGCATCATTTTCAGAAAGGGATGGTAGTGGTGTCATGGGCAGATGCAGAGGGCGACCCATGAGAATTTCATGTGGTGAAGACCCTTAGTAGGATGTGGTTGTGCTCGCATAGAAAGTAAGACTAGTGGTAAGGCCTGCACCCAAGTTAAGCCTGTTTCTAAAGACTTTAGCAAGTGTAGTTTTCAAGGTCTGATTCATTCGTTCAGTAATACTTGATGCTTGTGGTCTATATGGGCAGTGGAATTGCAAAGTAATGCCTAACATTGTGCACAATGATTCAACTAACGTAGCATTCCATGGTCAGAGTATATTTGACAAGGAACACCAAAACGAGGTATCAATTCATAACAGAATTTTTTTGCAACTGAAGTAGCATTTTTAGCACATGGGTAGGCTTCTAACCACCCCAAAAAAATATCAACAACAGTCAAAACATATTTAAAACGAGTACAAGGTGGGAGTTCAATAAAGTCCCACTGAGAGGCACAAAATGGTCCCATTGGTTTTGGCACCGGTTGAGCGGGAGCCAGTGTGTCTTTTGAAATATTATGCTTTAAACAAATGGAGCACGTGCTCAAAAAATGTTGCACAGAAGCAGAAAGTCCTGGGGCAAACCAATCTTTTTGGATTTGTTTGATTAATGCTTGTAACCCTACATGAGCTGGCAAATGATACGCTTTTATAAGAGAATTTAACATAGATATAGGGCAAATTAATCTGCCATCAGGATGCTGCCATATTGAATCAGAGCGTTTGAAACAGCTTTGGGCCAGCCATGTTTTTCTTTCCGATTCCGATGCGTCACTTTGTAAAGTTAAACAATAGTATCAGAAGTAACCGTTTGTAAGATAGGCTGCAGAAATTGTCCCTGAACAGTATGTGAAAGAGCAGCTTGCTTGGCAGCCCAGTCAGCCAACTTATTTCCCTTAGCTACTAGGGAGTTGTTAGACTTGTGAGCTGCACACTTGACAACAGCAATTTTAGAAGGTAATAATAAATCCTGTAAGAGGTGATCAATATACAGGTAATTTTTAATCTGTGCCCCAGAGGATGTCAAAAACAGCCTTTCCTTCCACAAGGTACCAAACTCATGAACAACACCATGGGCATAACGTGAATCAGTATAAATAGTAACAGATCTGTCTTTGGCCATTTTACATGCATGCGAAAGTGCCATCCGCAGCTTGTGCGGAAGTGCCAGGTGGTAATTGTCCAGTTTGTAAAACCTCCTATGGCGAGCAGACTGACCATGCCGCCTGGAGTTCACCAGAACTATTTCATAAACAGGACCCATCTACAAAAAGAACTAAATCAGGATTAAGCAAAGGAACAGCTTGCAAATCTAACCTAGGAGAAAGAACAGTATTAACTACAAGCACACAGTCATGTGGTTCACCCTCGTCACTAGTTGGAATCAATGAAGCAGGGTTTAGTGGTGGGCAACGTGTAATTTGAACAGCGGGGTTACTTAACTTAACTCATATTTAGTGAGGCGAGCATTAGAAAGATACTGTGTTTTTGTTTTTAAGAGTAATGCTTGCACCGCATGAGGTACTGCTAGTATAGTGTCATGTTCTAAAGTCAGTGGTGCTGACATGTCAATCAAAACAGCAGCGGCTGCCACTGCTCGTAAACATGGTGGATAGCCAGAAGCAACAGGGTCTGAGTGATGTAATATACTATAGGTCGATAGCCCCCCGTGCGCGCCTGCGCCAGCAGGCCCAGGGCAGTCTTGTTTCTTTCACAACAGAAGAAAACAAATTGTTTAGAATAATCTGGGAGCCCCAGGGCAGGTGGGTTTATCAGTGCCATTTTAATAGATTGAAAGGCGTTTTCATGTTTAGGGGACCAAGGCCAGAGGGTCTGTGACCTCCTTTTTTAGAAGCTGTAACAGAGGGGCCGAAATGCCTGAAAAATTGGGCACCCACTGTTTACAATAACCTGCTAGGCTGAGGAACCCCCCTGAGTTGTCTGAGTTACAGGGTGGGGGGCAGTTTGAATGGAGGTAATTCTACTTGGAAATATTTGACGTAAACCCATAGAAATGATGTGTCCCAGGTATTGTACCTTTTTCTTGACAGCACTGCAGTTTAGATTTATTTACCTTAAAACTTCGTTCAGCTAAAAACTTTAAAACTAGAAGTGAGTCCTCTATACAAGACTTAGTATCTTGTGAAGCTATAAGAATATAGTCTACATATTGGACCAATACTGAACGGGGGTGGTAACTGTAAATTCTGCAGTTGTCTCTGCATCCCTCTAGAGAATAGGGTTGGAGATTCTACATATCCTTGGGGTAGTCGGGTCCAAGTATACTGTTGGCCCTTATAAGTGAATGCAAACAAATACTGACTATCTGAATGTACTGGGATAGAGAAGAAAGCTGATGAGATATCTGTAACCGTAAAATAATGTGCTGTAGGTGGGATGCAGCTTAAAATCGTAGCTGGGTTTGGTACAGTTGGAAAAACAGGCAAGACAGCTTTGACTTCTCGCAAGTCTTGCACAAATCTGTAAGCTTGTTTACCAGGTTTCTTTATCTGCAGAATTGAGTATTACATGGACTTGTTGTAGGTACTATAATTCCTTGTTGTACCAAGGCAGAAATGACGGGGGCAATACCAGATGTAGCCTCTACCGTCAAAGGGTACTGTGGTACCCTAGGTAACTTTGCTCCGGGTTTTAAGGTTATCTTTACAGGAGTAGCTGAAATCAGGAACCCAACATCATTATCATGAGTGGTCCATAGATGACAGGGTAACGAATTTAGATGCTTATTTTTATTGAGGTCAGACTTGCATACACATTCTTTGCATTGTGACAGTTTCATCTAAAGTAGCCAAAATACTATCTTGTTTATCTGAAGGTACTTGTAAATATACTCCTTCAGCTGTGCAGAAGATGGTTGCTCCCATCTTACAGAGCAAATCTCTTCCCAATAAATTTAAAGGTGCTGAGGGTCCTACTAAAAATGCATGATTTGTAAAGGTCCCAAAGTTACTGGGACTGTTTCAGAATATTCAATTGGAATACCAGAGGCACCTACCCCTCTAGTTATGTTATTGGAGAGGGGGACATTTATTGCTGCTTCGCCAGCTAACATAGATTTGGTTGCTCCAGTGTCAATCAAAAATGGGAACAGTTTATTTTTGACAAGTAACAACATGTGGTCCATCTTGATCCACAGGGATGAAAGGGCACAACTGCTGTTATCTTTGTTCAGGGAACCTTCATTGTGATGGCTGCCGATTGGATGAGGTCCAGTTAGAATTCCACTGAGGTGACATATCAGTGGGTGGGGCAGGTTGCTCAGCCAGGTACGGACATTCATTTCTCCAATGGCCTACTTGGCCACAATTGAAACACTGTCTGATTATTATAGCTTTGGGGTGGGGCTGATCGAGTTTCCTGCCAGTTTTGTCTATTTTGATTTCCTGCCCCTTGGCGTCCACCTCTCCCTCTTCCCCGTCCACGCTGCCCGAAGGCAGTACACAGCTGAATCTGCACTTTAGCCAATTTTTCCTGGAAGTTCTTTTTTTCCTGTGCTAAGTGGTTGGAGATGTATTGCACTTGTGTGACTAATTCATGCAATCCAAGACTAGGCCAGTTTAAACATACTTCCTTTAGCTTATCCCGTACTTGTGGGCGTAACCCCTCTATGAAGGCAGCCGACAATCCATTCTGTGCCGGCCCTTCGGTGGGTTCTTGGTAACCAGAATAAGCCTCAAAGGCTTCAGTGAGACCATTTAAATACTCGTCCACCGGTTCTTCTTTTTGAAGAACTGACTTGATTTTGGACCATTTGGGTGTGGGTGGAACTATTACTGTAATAGCATCTACTATACGCTGTCTGACTGCTTCAAACCCATTATCTCCTTGTGCATCATGTTTTGGAATCTGAGTAGGGACATTAGCATGGTCCCAAATCCGTTTCTTCAGATCAGCCGGTATGGCATACTGAAGAACTGCCCTGGCTTCTTCTGTTGTAGGATTTTGTAAACAAATATGTCCCGCCAGCACACATTGCAACTTAGCTGGATTAGTACGGATAGGCGGTAGTGATTTGGTAATGGCTTAAAAAATCAACCGCTGACACGCCCTTGGTACTACAATGGTCGGTGGTTCCTGTGCACTTCTAGCATGGGCTGGGTTAGGTACCTCCCTCAAGCGTAACAATCGTCATCATCTGACGACCTTGATTCTGAATCTGGATTAAATTTATCTGGCCCAAAATATCCATCCCCACTGTCAATTATAGCGGGGAACTGGCCAGAATGCCTTTGGTGTAAATGTCGCTTCCCTTTTCCTTTATAATAGGGTTTAGCTTTAAAGTACATTACAGCTTTTGCTTCTTTACGAGTCTTATTACGAGTTCTTGGTCCCTTTTTTTCTATCGCTCGTTTCTGGATCCGATTCACTAGACTGACTGTCCGCAGCTTGTTCTCTCTCTCTCTAGGGGTGGAATCTGGCTGCTGTGTTTCAGCTCCTTGTTGAGCAAAGGGGGGCTGATACTGCGGTGGTGCAATCGGTGGTGCAGTCTGTGGTGGAGGTAGCCAGGCATTATAGTCTTCTGACGATTCAGTTATCTGCAATTTAGCTAATTCCTTTACAGGATAAAGCCAGTTAAAGGGTGGGTCCTTCAAGCATTTACCATTTACTACATCTAAATTACTACCCGTGTGTTGTAATTCCCTCAATTGCTCTTTTAAGTTTTACTGATTATCTTTTAGGCTACTAATAACCGAATCCTTTACTCTTTCTTTCGCCTCCGTCATCCAGTCATTAAGTGCTGCCGAGCACAACCCTGGTATTCTTCCTTTTTTTCCTTAACTTCCCTTGGAGATTAAGCAAAATATTTTTATTAAAACTACCATTTTCTGGAAAGGCGAGCTTACCATCACCCTCAGTGAGGGCAACCCACTGACTTGTAAACATACAACTGTCCCGGGACACACGAAAATGCATATTATCAGCTGGTGTACCTCTTTCTGGCTCCTTTATTGTTCTTGCACTCGCTCCCATTTTCACACAATAAGCTATACTGTATTTTACAGATTTAGCTGTGACATTTTATAAACGTTGTTTTCCCCACTCTCGTATCTCCTTTCACTCTTATGTCGCCAGTTTTTTGTTTTAACCCACTCTCATACTGCCCAATCAATAGCAGAAAAGAAATGCATGCCACTTACCTCAAAACAATTGAATGAGAGGAATTATTGCACTTCTGAAAAGTTATCAATACCAAATTTTAAAGCAGGCGAGTTACAGGAAATGAAAGAAACACTGCCAGAACAGAAAATTCTGTCATGGGCCCTTTCACTAGCATTATTTCATTCAATCCCCAACTGCCGCAGCTGTTGTCAATTCAGATCCGAGTAAATGGCACCAGTTGTTGCATTTTACTTTAAATGAAGACAAGACAATTCTTACTCTCTTTCAGTGGTGTTTATTGCACACGTGTGGGAGTCTCATGGAAAGTACCAGGGAGACTCCCCGAACAAAAGAATGCATAAGCTTACAAGAAAAAGAAAAATAATCTGGTTCCACACAGCAGTGAAGATCAATATGTCCTTTATTGTAGTAGGCAAGTGCTTTCTCGGAATAACATCCGCTTCATCAGACCAACAAAGATAGAATAGCAGTTACATTTTTAAACAATAAAACATCCGATCAAAAATCAGATAAAATGTGCATCATAGCTAAAAGCCATGTGATAAAATACATCTGTAGAATATATACAGTGTTAAAAAGTTGAATAAAACAGACTAAATTAACAATATGTACTTAAAACTGGTAAATACAATCGTAAAAAAATAAAAGATGGACAGGCTCCACCCGTGGACATTTTTTATTGAAAGAACCTCTGCCTATAAGAGGCAGATCGAGGAATCGCCTGCAAAATCAATGTACACGACGACTATACAGCCAGGAGGACGAAATAAGGTCAGGAAAGAGACACAAACAAGCTTAGTTCACAATATCTCTACTTTAACTTTAACTGACTCACAATTATCTGTGTTAAACAGAAGTTTAACCTTTGTTCCGGCTCTAAGAATGGACATAACAGAGGTAAAGACCTACACCTTTTTGGCAGAACTCTTACACTCAAAGCTATGTTTGGTAATTCTAATAATGCTGATTGTATATTTAGAAAGCCCAGCACTTACATACCACTTAGTAATTCTACTATAGATCTGTTCATTGACCTTTGTGAAAAACAACTTAGAGAGAAGTCTCTAGATAAGCAAACTAATAATTTTAGTAATTTATCAGCTGCAGAGTTACAAGCTCTAGTTGAATTGAAAGAACTAAATAGTATAGAAATACGTCCAGATGATAAATGAGGTGGTATTGTTATAGACAAGGACAAATATATAGAAGCTATGTTAAGTCATCTCTATGATGTTGATACGTATGCCATTTTACCTATGCATATACTCAGTGTCATAGAAAAAGTACAGTTTTTGATCTTTGATTTATTAATAACAGGCATGATGTCTGAGCAACTGTTTGAGTATTTCAAGGTAGAACATCGAACAGTCCCTTTGATATATGGTCTACCCAAAATACATAAGAATCCCTTAACTCCACCTATGCGCCCTATAGTTTTAGGCTGAGGTTGGGTAACTGAGCCACTTTCTATTTTTGTAGAAAAGACTTTGCATGCTGCCTTGGCTAATTGTAGCACTGTTTTAAAGGATACCAAGAGTTTTTTTTAAATGAGCTATCTAAACAAAATGAAATTATCTTAGGACAATGTTTATTTGTAACTCTGGATATTGAATCATTGTTCACTGTTATACCCAATGAATGGGGAATTGAAAATGTCAGAGAATTACTGTGTGAGAGAAACACCCCTGATACTAAGGTGACACTTCATCCTAGAAAACAATGTGTTTATTTTTAATGATCTTTATTATGCACAAAAAGTTGGCGTAGCTATGGGCACAGTTTGTGCTAATAGCTACACCAACCTATCCCTAGCTAATTGGGAAGCTAAACATGTACTTTCGAATAATGAATACCAGGTTAACAACAAATGGTATAAACGTTTTGTGGATGATATTTTTTTGTTGTGGCATGGCTCAGAGCAGCGGCTACAAGAGTTTCTTTTATACTTAAATCAGTTGAATACTTTTTTGAGATTTACCTATGAATATTCTGATGAAGTAGAGTTTTTGGATGTTAAAGTTACTAAAAATAATTTATCCACTGTGTCTACTACTTTGTATAAGAAAACTGTTAGAATAATGTTCTACACTATGGCAGTATGCATCCGAATCATACGAAATTCACTGTGTTGAAAGGACAGATATTTCGAACTATGAGACTTTTTAATGATGATGATAGTCTCATTGTTGCATTACAAACACTTAAACAAGAATTTTTAGAAAGAGGCTATAGTAGTAAACTTATTGATTCTCAAATAGCAGAAGGATGGCGGCATAGATCAGGTAAGTGCCAGCCATACTTTTCCCCCTCCCCACTAGTATTAACAACAGGGATAAGATTGACAATACTTTCTCAAGTGATGCTTCCACTGATACCTCTAGGAATAAACTAAGGATGCCATTGACCTTTGCCAGTAATGTGCATGTAGCATGTGATATTATTAAAAAGAACTGGGATATTCTGTCTACTGTACATGAGTTGAATGGGGTCATTGGCACACAGCCAGATTTTGCTTTTAGAAATAATAGGTCACTTAAGAGTCAGCTCTGTTAGCGATCCTTTAATACTAAATCAACTATAATATCTGATAGACTTGGTACATATATGTGTAGGAATTGTATGGCCTGTACACATATACATATTGGTAATCATTTCACACATCCCACTTTGGGTTTTAAGATAGATACTGCTTTTTATGCAGATTGTCGAACAAAAAATGTCTATTTTTGCTATTGTACTACCTGCTTCTCATTTTACATAGGGAAAACGAACAGGGTGTTTAAGGATAGAATACTTGAACACCTTAGGGATATCAGGAATGTTAAACAAACCAGAACACTATCACTACATGTAGCTAAAGAGGGTAAAGAACATAAATTTAGCTTTATGGTACTAGAGATTCTGCATAGTACCAAGAGAGGAGGTGACATAAATAATAGATCAGAATCTAGTGAACAGAAGTAGATTTTGCGCTTTCAAGCTGATAAACCTCCTGGTTTAAACAACAGAGTTTCCCAGAAACCCTTCCTTAAAGCACGGCCATTAAAGCATTGATCTCTCTCTCAATATTTTATCATGTATATTTTAATAGTCCATCTTTTATTATTTTTTGCTATTGTATTTACCAGTTTTAAGAACATATTGTTCATTTAGTCTGTTTTATTCAATTTTTTAACGCTCTATATATTCTACAAATGTATTTTATCACATGGCTTTTAGCTATGATGCGCATTTTATCTGATTTTTGATTGGATGTTTTAGTGTTTAAAAATGTAGCTGCCATTTTATCTTTGTTGGTCTGATGAAGTGGATGCTTTTCAGAGAAAGCGCTTACCTACTACATTAAAGGACATATTGATCTTCACTGCTGTGTGGAACCAGATTATTTTTCTTTTTCTTGTATTCTCTGGTTTTTGCATCTGATTCCTTATTTGGTTCAAGGACTCTTTTCGTTTGAATGCATAAGCTTATTTGCTGGTGATACTGCTGACAGTATAAAAATGTAAACTAGACCAATTAAATTAGTACGAAAGACAATTAACCAATCAGTGGTTTACCCGTAGGCTTAAAACAGTTCACATTACTACATCTCTAGGCAGAAAAGGAAAATCGGATGTACTTCCATATAATAAAACGAAAACACAAGTTCGAGCAACTGTAGAGTCTTCACACAGGTTTAATAGTCTTCACACAGATGTAATAAAAAACTTGGAACTTTAAGCGCTTTTTGTTTGCAACCATGCAAACTTCAGCACCTTCATATAAGGCACATTTCTTGCTTTCAAGCAGGCTCTTGGTTTTCAGTATTTTTCCACTATTCACAGTTTACTCAGAGTTCGCAGAACCAAGTCCATCTTAATGCATGCAGATTATCACATACTCAATTTCCTTAAACACATACTTTGGCCATTCATATTCTGCAGCAGCATACAGCCGTACAGACCACTTCAAATCCCCATGTCACCTGCAATATGAAATAACGACTACAGAATATTGCCATCAGAATGGGACATACTAAGGCAGCAGCATACTCTCCAATGCATGGTGAGAAACCTTTCAAGTAACCATGAACTAAAGGTAGATAACCACGTACTTTAACCAGGTGGAGAACATGCCCTCCAACACAGTTCATACAACTAATTCTCAGCTCACATGAGTCAGACACTGACACCGCAGCGTCTGAGGAAATAATGCCCTTTTACCAACATCTCTATCAAAGCGTACCTGCAAAAATAAAAGTGGAAGAAAATGTGTTATGTTATGGCTGTGATTTGGAAAGTGAGAAACCTGCTTCTGCTTCCTGTGGGGGCAATTGTAAATATCGAAATGCAGAAGATGCAAAGCATTATGGGGTGCTATTCTCTTCTAGTACACTTACCTATATTTTATAAACAGGACTCCGTTTCAGCTGAACTTTGCTTATTTGAAGTTGAGGCCGTCCTTTCGGAAAGTGGCACACAGAAATCAATGCTCTGAGAAGTAAGTAGCAGGTTCTGGGAATGGATGTTGTTATGCAGCTAACTGGTGTTTAGGTTTAGGGCCAGGGGGCTTGAGAGGAGTGAGAAGGGAGGATTAGAGTTGGAGAACAATCGGGGGATTTAAGTTTAAGGAATGGACGAGGTGTTTAGGGTTACAGTCAGAGTTTTATGTAGTTCACTACAACCAGGCTAATTTAGTCTATTTAGGACACAAAAGTTTGAGTTGTGAACAAAAAAAAAAAAAAAAGGGATGGTGCAGTTCAATTTTTTTTTCTCACCGGGGGGTGGAGCTGGTATGCAAGTGGTGGCTCGGATTGCAAGAATCCGATTGGCTGCCACCACTTGCTTTATCAAGAACTTTTTACACAGAATTTTTAGTAAAACTTCAATGTGAACTTAATGTAAAAACACACTGAATCTTAACAATATAATGTAATTTACATGTTGAGTTATGATTTCAGTGTGTTTTACATTAGGCTCAACTACAAATGTGAACTACAGTTTCTCGTGCTTCAGGAAGGCACTCTGGTAACCGCTTGAAATTAGTATCTTCTCATGGTGCGCTCAGTGTTAAGCACACAGGCACCATGAGAAGGTTCTCTGGGTTAATGAGATAAGTTAGGTAAGTGGTAATGCTTGGTGAAAGTGTGTACAGATCTCCAGGTTGCAGCTTCCAGGATGTCCCTGGTAGGGACTCCCCTGAGAAGTGCTGTAGAGGTTGATGGTATCTCTAGTGGAATGTGTTTTGATCCCATGTGGGGTAGGTTTCCCATGGTGTTTGTAGCAGAAATTAATGCAGTGTGCTATCCATTTAGAAATGGTTTGCTTTGAAATGGCCTTGCCCTCTGTCCCTGTAGCAAAGCTGAGTAGCAGCCTGTCAGATTTTCTGAAAGGTTTAGTCCTGTCCAGATAGAACCTAAGCTGCCTGTGCACATCCAGGGAGTGCAGGATCCTTTCCCCTTTATTCTGAGGATTAGGGGAAAAAAGTTGGCAAATTAATGGATTGGTTTAAAGCCATGCTAGATACCATCTTGGGCATAAATGATGGGTTAGTCCTGAGGGAATCCCTGTCCGCGTAGAAGATAATGAAGGGTTCCATGACCATCTTCTTGCTGAAGTGATGGCTAGAAGTAAAATTGTTTTCCAGAAGAGGAATTTTAACTGTGCTGTAGCAGCAGGTTCAAAGGGTGGAAGTGTGAGCTTTTCCAATGCAAAGTTAAGGTCCGAGGCTGGAGTCGGAGCTCTCCTGGGGGGGGGGGGGTCTTAAATTTCTGGCTCTCCTCAGGAAATGTTTGACTAGAGGATGAGAGAAGAGGGGTGGCTCAGTATTATAATGAGCTGAGATGGCAAAGGTATAAATTTTAATAGAAGAGAAGGATAGGCCTTTGTGGAGCATTTCTGTTAAGTAGTCTAGTATATGAGGTAAGCTGGCCACAATTGTGTCCATTCCCTGAGACTGGCTCCAAGAAAAGTATCTTTTCCGAATAGGATTTTCTAGTACTAGGCCTCCTTGCCTCAAGGATGATGACATCCAGTACCTGTTTACTGAGGGCTTGCTGGTAATGAGTTCAGTGGATGAGCCAGGCTGCTAGGTTCAGGGTCTGTAGCAGAGGATGCAAAATCTGGCCTTCTTGCTGGGACAGCAGGGAAGGGCTCTGAGGCAGGTACCATGGTGGCACTACTGTCAGTAAAAAAGCAAAAGTAGGTACCAGTGCTGGCGTTGCCAGTCCGGTGCAATCAGGATTGTCCTTTGCTTGTCCTGTTTGATTTTTAGTAGAACCTTCGAGAGGAGGGGCAGAGGGGGAAAGGCATAGATTGAGAGGTTTTCCCATGTGAAGGACAGGGCATCCACTGTCCATGCTTGGCTGTGGGTAATTCTGGTGCAATATTTGCCCAATTGATAGTTCTGAGGGGAAGCAAAGAGGTCCACCTTTGGTTCCCCCCACCTGTGGATCAGAAGCTTGGTGTGGGTCCATTGATCCCTGCTCAAGTCGTCTGCCAGTGAATTTAGTTTGCCTGGCAGGAATTGAGCTTGCAGTTGCAATTGATTGCTCAAGGCTGTGTTCCACAGAGCCATGGCTAATCTGCAGAGTGGATAGGAATGGGTTCCCCTCTGCTTGTTATGTACCACTTAACTGTGGTGTTGTCTGTCTTTATCAGTAGTTTCCCTGGAAGAATAAGGCATTTGAAGGCTGTCTGAGCATTCTGTACAGCTAACATTTCTTTTTGATTGATAGTCAGGTGCATTTGCTTTGGGCTCCATTTGCCTTGAATGCATTGTCCTGCCATGTGAGCCCCCCATGCATAGTCTGATATTTCTGTTAGTGTTTGGGTGGCAGGGGGTTGAGTGAAAGGGAGTCCCTTGTAGCAGGCCTCTGCCCACCAAATGAACTCTGTTCTTAGGCAAGGAATGATAGGAAGCATTGTTTCCAGGTCCTGAGAATGTTGACATCAGACGCTTTTTAAGTACCATTGAAGTTTCCTCATATGCAGTCTTGCATATAGTATTAGTAGAATGATAAGAGGCCATGAACCCTAGGGTTTGGAGTATTTTTCTGGCAGATAGCTGGGTTTTGGTGGCCAGTAGATTGGAGTAGTTTGTCAAGTAAATTTGCTTTTGGAGTGAGGAATGCCATCTGGGAAGTTGTGTTTAAGCTTGCTCCCAGGAATACAATCTGTTGGCTGGGTACCAGATGTGATTTATTTTCGTTGATGGTGTATCCCAGTGAAGTTAGAAGTCTCTCTACAAATGCAGGTGCTGTAGTAGCAATTCCTGACTGTCCGCCTGAATCAGGCAATCGTCCAAGTATGGGTAAATTTGAATTATTCTCTGCCTGCAATATGCAATGGCTGGAGCTAGGTATTTTGTTAATACCCTGGGCGCAGTAGAGAAGCCAAAGGGAAGTGCAGAGAACTGATAGTGCATAGAGCCTGTTCTAAAACTTGGATATTTCCTGCAAGATTCCCTTATGGGGATGTGCAAATAAGCTTCTTTTAAGTCTAGGGTGGCTAGCCAGGAGTCTTTGGCTAGCATAGAAAGCAGCTGTTGAAGAGTAAGCATTTTGAACCTTGGAACCACCAGGAAGGACGCCAAGAGTTTTCTTTTCTGGGTACCAGAACCAGTCTGAAGTAAAAACCTTGTCCCCTTTGCTCTGCTGGGACAGGTTGAATAGCCTTGATACTGAGAAGAAAAAGTATTTGCTTTTGGGCCTCTGCCCACTGGTTTGGGGGGAGGTCTGGCCATCTGCTTGGGGTTGGCAGTGAGTGGAAGTAGAATCTGTATCCCTGGGATACAATGTTCAAGACCCATCTTTCCTGGGTGATGTATTCCCAGTTTTTTGCATGCAGGGCAAGTTTTCCTCCTAAGGGTGCAAGTACTTGGGCAAGGCTTGGAAGGGTTAAGGATAAGTCATTGTGAGATTTTACCATAGAATGGTGGCTTACTACTACATTTTAGCAGTGGGAGCACTCCATTGTTTAGATCTGTGCATACCCTGAGACTGTAATCTTGGTGGTCTGCTGCCCCTGGGTTTGGACTGAGAAGGTCTAGGAGGGACTGGAAAAGACCAGTTTTTAGAAGGCCAATGCCTACTGAATCTAGTTGGCTGTACCTATAGGAAATCTTTAACAGTTTGCATAGATTTAGCCTTTTCCTCCATCTTTTTTGAGGACCTCTTCTGCTTAACAGGCGTTCTTGGTTTAATGGGGCATCTAGTAATATTGCTTTGACATGGTCTGGCAAGATTTGTTCCGTAAGCCAAGCATGCCTTCTAAGAACAGACCCAGTGACAGCAGCCCTGCAAGATGCTTCTAAGGCATCAAAACCACATTGTAAAGTACGTTTTCCAACTTGGTTAGCAGAATGCATTAACTCTTGGAAATCTTTATGTTCTGCACAATCAGGAATCAACATAATTTTATGTTTAATTAGCTCCATAATATGTTGCTGATACTTTAACATATGAAACTGGCAATTTAAAGCTCCGATGGCAAGAGTCGCAGAGGTTTACCCCACCTGTCTAAAGCCGTAGAGTCCCTGCCTGAAGGGGTAGGGATTTTGGCTGCTGTAGCGTTAGTGCCTTTAGGTCCCTGAGAAATGGTCTCTGGATCTGCAGTAGGACTCTTAGAGGAATATGTGGGAGTCAGGTACTCTGTAGTACCTGTGATTTTCTGGGAACTGGAGGCAAAGTATCAGGGGTAAGGCTGGATTCCAAGAAGACATCATCTACAATTTCCAGAACAGGAAGGATGGCTAGAGGCCTGTGCAGAGGCAAGTTTAAAAATTCCCTGAGTCTCTTTTTGGACTGCGGGTAGTCCTAGCACTCCCAGTGGAAATGCTCTCTAAGGGTATACAGGGTTTCACCAAAGGAAAAATCTTCTGGTGGGGGGAAGCAGAGGGAATGGAATCCTTTGCATCAGAATCCTCATTGGTAGATAAGGGTATGTCCTGGTAATCAGAAGGATCAGAGTCAACAGACTCATGATCTGAGGAATCGGAAGGAAAATCAGTTCTTGGTCTTTTTGAGCGGGAAGGCTGGCTTCCCCTAATTAAAGTAATATCTAAAGCCATTCTAAGCATTTCTTTCCGAAGCACGTGGGCCTGAGAATGCACTTTGGTTGCCAGTTTCCTAGGCATAGTGCGAACTCTGGGCCTGAGAAATTCTGTATTTTTGGTTTGAAATGAAGTTGTCGGTTTAATATGAAAATTGGAAGGTCTGAATACACCCTCAGAAGCTGGTTCCTGCACAGCGGCTCCGGACCCATCCAAGGTAGAGACATCCTAAGGTTCCATAGCCAAAGAAGCATCTCCCGGCATACCGGACTCTGAATGGGTCTCAGTAGAGGACTACAAATCTGTAGAAGTGGGTATCAGAGGCTGCGAAAGTGCCTCACTGAGTACAGGCGGACTGGCGACTAGCTTATCGGAAACGTCGTCGGCAGTTTTGGACCTATGCGGTCTGTCTGTCTTTATCCTTACGTTTTTTCGGAAGATCGGTAGTCGGATGGCTTATCAAAGTCATTTCGGAATATGTAGAACAAGAGCGAAAGAATTTAGCGACAAAAATAGCCTGACAACGAATAGTTCGGGGGTTGAACGTGGTACAAATCCAACAGGGAGGAACGTTGTGGTCTGGGCCTAAACAGGTGACTCAGTAAGAATGAAAATCTCTGTGAGGTATTTGCTTTCCACAAGCAAGACAATTATTAACTTTTTCTGACATCGGTTAGCGCAAGAAAAAAGGATCCCCAATGGGTTACTTATCTTTTAGAAGACTTCAGGTCTGAAACTCGAAAAATGAAAATTTCAGGAGGTGGCCGACCGGCACTTGCAAATGCTTCTGCTTCAGACACTGCACGGCAAGAAAATCTGATGTAATGGCGTCAGCTGCATGTTTTATACCCCTGACGACATGACATCATGGAAGAAACGACTGCATCCAACACAAAAATCCCAAGACTCTGATATTCAGGCCGACGGCTACCTGCAGGCAGATAACCCAGATGTGATGACTGCAACAGTGAAACACGAAGAACATCTAACTGTTGCTGCATTTGAGCCAGTGGCTACAGCCTCTCTAAAATACTGCACTTGGAAAACTGTGCTTTTGATGGCCCTAACATCGGCCTGGAGTGTCGGAGCTCCAGGCCCTTATGGTCAACCCATCCTTTTTAATCTTACACAAGGATATAGGGTCAGACTAAACCATCCTTTATGCCCATAGCGGTCAATGAGTTGTCCCTTAACCAATGTACCCACCTTTTTTTCCCCATAACCCCAGAATGACAGTGAGAGAGCCCGGCATTCCCTAGATGTTCACAGACAACTTGAATTCTACCTAGACAAGACCAAATGTCTTAGGAGATCAGAGCAACTATTTGTCTCCTTTCACTCCAGGGCTTTGGGGAAAGCTGTGACAAAGCTGACTATTTCTACTTGGATTTCCAAAGCCATCTCCTTCTGTTACACCTACCATGGCAAACACCTGGACAGTAAGGTTAAAGCCCATTCTACTAGAGCCATGGCCTTATCTGGAGACCTTTTCAAAGGGCTGGACACTGCTGCTATTCTAAAAGCAGCTACCTGGACATCTGTCCATACCTTAAAACATCATAAACTGGACCACATCTCTAGATCTACAGCAGGTTTTTCTAGGGCAGTCCTGCATGGTTTTTTGGAGAATAGTTCCAAACCAACCTCTTCCCCATGAGCTGTGGAACTCAAGCAAAGGTTATGAATACTGCAACATGAGAATAGAAAGACATAGAATAGTGTAAACTCTTACCATAACCATAGATGTCCTTCTCTTCCATGTTGCAATATTCTATCCACATTCCGACCGCCTGAATACGCTTTGCTGGATGACTGTGAGCTTATGCAGCTGTTTTGAGACTGAGTATTCAGATGATCTTTGTGTTTCACTGTTGCAGTCATCACATTTGGGTTATCTGCCTGCAGGTAGCCCTCAGCTGGCTTGAATACCAGAGTCTTCGGATTTCTGCTTCAGATGCTGTCACTTCTTCCTTAACATCAGGTTGTCAGGGGTATAAAACGTGCAGTCGACGCCATTACATCAGTCTTTCTTGCCGTGCAGTGCCCGAAGCAGAAGCAGTTCACAAGTGCCTGTCAGCCGACTCCTGAAATTTTCGATGTTCATCGTGCATACAGCTGCAGTCATAACAGATGGGTTCTCCTGCCATCAGGCGGGTCCTCGGTCGGCCGAATTCCAAAGTCTAGGTCCGGCGTTGGTTGTCGTCGCTTCTTCCCTGACGTCAGTGCGACAGGGGTGTAAAAGAACCAGCCGATGCCATGTTCTTCAGTCTTTCTTGCCGCGCGGTGCCCGAAGCAGAAGCAGTTCGCAAGTGCCGGTTGGCCAGCTCCCGAGATTACGAAAAATTTGGAAAACCGAAGTCTTCTTAAAAGCTAAGTACCCCGTTGGGGAAACTTTTCTTGCCTCAGACCGATGTCAGACAAAGTTAATAATTGTATTTCTTGTGGGAAGCAAATTCCGCATAAGGATTTCCATTCCCTCTGTATACCTTGTTTAGGCCCAGACCACGACGTCTCGGTCTGTCACTGTTGTGCTACATTCAACAAACGCACTATTAAGCGTCGGGCGGAGTTCGCCCAGCATTTTTTTGGGAAAGCATTTAACTGTACCATGTCGTCGGATACTCCAACACCGGTTTTGTCGAAAAAACGCAAAGACAAGGACCGACACTCTAGGTCCGCGGTCTCTACCGACACCACGCCAAAGCCGACTACACGTGGTCCGGTTCTCAGTGAGGCGCCTACACAGCCCCTGACTACCGACGACACATCTTTGGCGGTGTCTCCTGTACCCAAGGTCGCAGGCTCCTCGGCCCACACCCTGACTACAGATACCGAAGCCACTCTTGGCGTTGAAATACAGAATGTGGACAGGTCCACCTCCACTCAAGGTGTCTTCAGACCTTCCTCTTCTTTCTCCATCAAGGCTTTCACCAAGTCTAAAGCAACCATGCACCCTAAGAGACCAGTTACACAGGGCCCATCTCCAGGCCCCATGCCTAAGAGACAGATGCTTAAAATGGCTGAGGATTTAATTACTCTAATCAGAGGTTCTCCGCCACCTCCGGACAAAAGGCCCAGAGTGGAGGAAGATTCCCCCTCCTCTGATCAGGGATCCATTATTTCAGAACACTCTGATGATCAGGAACAGGCTTACTCCCCTTTTGAAGACTCTGATGCAGAGGAGTCTATTCCTTCTGTATCCCCCCCCTGAGGATTTCTCATTTGGAGAAACTTTGCATACTTTAAGGGAACACTTCCACTGGGAAGGCCAGGATTATTCAGATTCCAAGAAAAGGCTCAGGGAATTCCTTTTGTTACCCCAGCACAGGCCTCTGGCTATACCTCCTGTCTTGGACATCCTAGATGATGTTTACTCGGAGGCCTGCCTTAACCCGGACTCCCTACCTCCAGCTCCAGTTAAGTCTGACAGGTACTACAGGGTTCCTGATTCACACCAATTTCTTTACAAAAGCCATGCTGCTGACCTAGAAACCATGTCACAGGGAGTTAAGGCTTCCATTGCCAAAAATCCATTGCCTTCCGAGAGAGATTCCAGATCCTTAGAAAGGTGGGGAAAAAAGGTATATACCTCGGCTACCTTAACCATGAGGGCCTTAAACTGTCAGTTTCATATGCTAAAATACCAACAGTTTCTGTTATCTCAATTGAAAAAAATAAAATGTCACAACCTGAACAACCAGAGTTGAAGGAGTTGCAGGATTTGATGCATAGTGCAGAACAAGTGGGTAAACATACCTTACAATGTGGTTTTGATGCTCTAGAGGCCTCGTAGAGCTGCTGTTACAGGCTCAGTCATACGCAGGCATGCTTGGCTCAAGGAACAAACCTTGCCTGATCATGTCAAAGCTAAATTACTAGACGCCCCTCTTCAAAAGGATGTACTATTTGGGGCAAATGCTGAGGAAGTATTACGAAAAATGGAGGAAAAAGCTAAATCAATGCAAACTGTGAAAGAATTTTTGCAGGTTCAACCACCACATTTTAGTAGAAATTGGCCTTCCAAGAACTGGTCCTTTCCTGCCACCGACAAACCCCAAAGAGATAGATACAGGCGCCCGAGGGGCAGAGGACAACCACAAGGATCGTACAGAGGCAGACAATGGCAAGCTCCTACACCAAGAGGTGGTGAGGACAACTCGCAATCTTTCAGAAAGCAAACCCAATGACTTTCCCCTTTGCAGGCCAACCAGGTCTCAAATGGCAGCCCCCTTAGGAGGAAAGCTGGCACTATTCTCAAAAAATTGGCATGTTGTCACAAAGGACAAATGGATCCTGGACATTATAAACAGAGGCTACAAATTCCACTTTCATACCCTTCCAAAAATGATGGGCATACCAAAACTGCCACACAATCAAAGGGCAGAGGCACAAAAGCAAATTTCAGATCTTATAAACATGAAAGCTATTCAAGAGGTACCTACACACGAACAAGGTCAAGGTTTTTATTCCAGGCTATTTCTGGTGCCAAGGAAGGGAAAAGATTGGAGACCTATTTTGGATCTTTCCATCCTAAACACATTCCTACTTGTACCAAAATTCAAGATGCTCACTCTACAGCAACTTCTTCCCATGCTGGGCAAGGAGTCTTGGCTGGTAACACTGGACCTCAAGGAGGTATACCTGCATGTCCCAATCAGACAAAATTGCAGAAGATACCTCAAATTTCTTGCAGGTTCAACCCATTATCAATTCTCTGCGTTGCCCTTTGGCTTATCTACTGCGCCCAGAGTATTCACGAAATGCCTGGCATCAGTAATTGCCTACTGCAGACTTCAAGGGATACAAATATACCCTTATTTGGACGACTGCCTGATCCAAGCGGACAGCAAGCGCATTCTTCTGAAACATCTGGCTTATGTAATAATGTTATTAAACCCTCTGGGATACACAGCCAACAAAGAGAAATCAAGGCTAATACCCTCTCGAAATATAATTTTCCTGGCTGCCAATTTGGACACAAACACCCAGATGGCCTACCTCACGCCAGAGAAGCAGGGGCAACTAATTCAATACTTCAAAACACTGGCGAATTGCACCAGGCTGACTGCAAGGAAAATCCTGCAGGCTCTGGGATTCATGGCATCTTGCATCTTGCTAATCCCATGTGCAAAGCTGCATATGAGAAAACTACAATGGTACCTAAAAAACATATGGTCTCAACACAGCCACAGTTTGGAAACAATAATACCACTACTTCCATGTCTGCAAAAGGAATTTCTGTGGTGGGCTCAAGCATGTCAAGCAAACACAGGTCTTCCATTCAGCAAGCCTCAAGCAAATCAAGTCATCACAACAGACGCCTCGGACTACGCCTGGGGGGCGCACATGACAGACCGGTGCATTCAGGGCAAATGGTCCCAAAAGAAAAGCACCTTCACATCAATCAAAAAGAAATGCTAGCAGTAATAAATGCTATTATAGCTTTCAAGGACCTTCTACAACCAGGGCAACTATTGATAAGAACGGACAACACCACAGTTATGTGGTACATAAACAAGCAGGGAGGAACACATTCCTATCCCCTATGCAGACTGGCCATATCACTTTGGAACATGGCCATGGACTTACAAATGGAACTGCAAGCACAGTACTTGCCAGGCAAGGAAAACACGCTGGCAGACAACCTAAGCAGGAATATGACAGATCCACACGAATGGATGTTGCATCCAAAAGTTCTTACAGAAATAATCCAAGAATGGGGAAGGCCAGACATAGATCTCTTTGCCACCCACAAAAATCATCAATTGACAAAATTCTGCTAGAGGACCTTCCACCCAAAGGCCTGGAGAGTGGGCGCTCTCTTTCAGCTGGACATCAATGACAGTTTATGCCTTCCCTCCTCTTCCTCTGCTGCCCAAGGTCCTATTGAAGACCAGAGCAGACAGACCAAAGATGATCCTCATTGCTCCGGACTGGCCATGGCAACACTGATACCCACTCCTGAGGAGCCTGACTCATTCCCCTCCATGGACCCTGCCTCTAATGCCTCTTCTTCTGACTCAGCACAGCTTCAAAACTCTTCACAGTCCGCTAAAAACACTCAATCTAGCCGCATGGAAAATTCCTTAGCATCACAGCAGGCTCTACTCTCCAAGGAGGTGCAGGATGTCATTTTGGAGGCCAGAAGGCCATCAACTAGAAAAGCTTACTCCGCTAAATGGAAACGTTTTTGTCTGGAATGAGAAAAAGGGCCAGAACCCTGGAAAACTGAATTTACCTCAAATACTACAATATTTGGCTGAACTACTAAGCAGTGGTCTTTCGTTCTCCTCCATCAAAATCCATGCCTCAGCCATTTCTGCAGAATACAACACTGATCCTCTTTTATTCTCTCACCCTCTTTTAAGACAGTTCCTCAGAGGGGCTAAGAATTTAAGACCTCCAAGGAAACGACCAATACCTGCTTGGGATCTAAATTTCATTCTGGAAAAACTGACTTTGCCTCCTTTTGAGCCAGCTGCTTCATCAGATTTGCAATGTTTGTCCTGGAAAACAGCTTTCCTTCTGGCTATCACTTCAGCTCGTAGAGTTTCAGAACTACAGGCCCTCATGGCAGTCCAGCCTTTTATCATCTTCCATCAGGACAGAGTTTCATTACGAACCAACCCTTCCTTTATGCCTAAAGTGGTATCCAGGGTAGCTTTAAATCAGGCCATACATTTACCTACTTTTTATCCCAATCCTTGAAACAAAGGGGAGAGATTACTACATTCCTTGGACATCCACAGGCAACTGCGTTATTTGGACAGAACAAAGCCTTTCAGAAAATCAGATCAGCTTTTTGTGGCCTATACGGTAGGAGCTCCAGGAAAGCCAATTTCCAAGCAGACAATCTCAAAATGGATAGCCCACTGCATTCGCTTTTGCTATTCCTTTCATGGCAAAACTGTTCCTTCAGGCATTAGAACTCACTCCACCAGGGCCACAGCCACCTCTGCAGCCTTCCTCAGAGGAGTTAAGACCAAGGATATCTTGGAAGCAGCCACTTGGAGTTCTGTGCATACCTTCTCCAAACACTACAACCTACCATTATACTCCAAATCTAGAGCAGGCTTTGCCACTGCAGTCTTGCAGGGCATTTTGGCTCCCCCTAGTTCCACCTAGTGCCTACCACCCTTTTCTTAGCTTTGGGATTCTACCCATCTGTTATGACTGCAGCTGTATGCACGATGAACATAGTACAGTTTTGTACCTACCATAAATGTAGATGTTAGAGTGCTAATACAGCTGCAGTCCAGGTTTCCCTCCCTCCTTCCCCTCTAGGGGTATTCTTTTATGGTGTATTTGCTTGCAACTACTGTTTTTTGATTATTTTGCATTGCATTCCTTCATAATTTTATGTATTGCCTTCCTTCTGGGGGCACCTGACATCTGGGGCAAGAAAAGCTGAAGAACATGGCGTCGGCTGGTTCTTTTATACCCCTGTCGCACTGACGTCAGGGAAGAAGCAACGACAACCGACGCCGGACCTAGACTTTGGAATTCGGCCGACCGAGGACCCGCCTGACGGCAGGAGAACCCATCTGTTATGACTGCAGCTGTATTAGCACTCGAACATCTACATTTATGGTAGGTACAAAACGGTACTTTTTCGAGTTTCAGCCCCAAAGTCTTCAAAAAAGATAAGTACCCCTTTGGGGATCCTTTTTCTTGCTCTAATCAATGTCAGTAAAAGTTAACAATTGTCTTACCTGTGGAAAGCAAATAACTCGTAGAGATTTTCATTCCTACTGCATCCCCTGTTTAGGCCCAGACCACGATGTCCCTCGCTGTCAGTTTTGTGCCTTGTTCAACGCTCTAACTATTCGTCGGGCTATTTTTGCAGCCAATTACTTTCGTACTCTGTGTACTCCAAAATGACTTTAAGCCATCCTACAACTGGTCTTCCGAAAATACGTAAGGATAAAGACAGAGACAGACCGCATAGGTCCAAAACTGCCGAAGACGCTTCCGTTAAGCTAGTCGCCAGTCCGCCGGTACTCAGTGAGGCGCTTTCGCAGCCCCTGATACCCGCTATTTCAGATTCGCAGGCCTCTACTGAGACCCATTCAGAGTCCGGTATACCGCGAGATGCTTCTTCGACTATGGAACCTGTGGCTGTCTCTACCTTGGATGGGTCCGGAGCCGCTATGCAGGCACCGGCTTCTGAGAGTGTATTCAGGCCTACAGACTTTCATATTAAACCAATGCCATCGCTTTCATCCAGGCCAGAAACTCACACTACGCCTAGAAAACCGATGACCAAACCACAGGCTCTGGCCCATATGCCTCAAAAACAAATGCTTAGAATGGCTGAAGACCTTATTACCTTAATTAGGGGAAACCAGCTTTCCCCCTCTAAGAGACCTAGAAATGATTTTCTTTCTGATTATTCTGATCAGGAATCTGATATTTCTACTCCTCCTGATTACCAGGATTTTCCCTTATCTACTTATGAGGATTCTGACGCAGAGGATTCCATTCCCTCTGCTTCCCCTCCAGAAGATTTTTCCTTCGGTGAAACCTTGCATACTCTTGGGGAGCATTTCCACTGGGAAAGCCAGGATTACTGAGTCCAAAAATAGACTTGGGGAATTCTTATTCCTACCTCAACACAGTCCTTTAGCTATCCCTCCTGTTCTGGACATTGTAGATGATGCTTTCTTGGAATCTAGCCTTACCCCAGACACTTTACCTCCAGCTCCCAGAAAACCTGACCGGTACTACAGAGTTCCTGTCTCTCACAAGTTCCTCTTCAAGACTCCTCCTGCGGATCCAGAGACCATTTCCCAAGGACCAAAAGGCATTAAGGCTACTGCTGCCTAAAATCCTATGCCTTCTGATAGAGATTCTAGATCCTTAGACAGATGGGGTAAGAAGGTATACACTTCTGCTGCTTTGGCCATTAGGGCTATAAATTGCCAGTTTCATATGTTAAAGTATCAGCAGCATATTATGGGACTACTTAGACAGAAAATGATGTTGATTCCTGACTGTGCTGAACACAAAGAATTACAAGATTTAATGCATTCTGCAGAACAAGTTGGTAAACATACTTTGCAATGTGGTTTTGACGCTTTACAAGCATCTTGCAGGGCTGCTGTCATGGAGTCTGTACTTAGAAGGCATGCTTGGCTTAAGGAACAAAACTTGCCAGATCATGTTAAAGCTAAATTATTGGATGCTCCCTTAAACCAAGACCGCCTTTTTGGCAACAAAGCAGAACAAGTCCTCAAAAGGATGGAGGAAAAAGCTAAATCTATGCAAACTGTTAGATTCCCTACAAGTGTAGCCTCCCAGATTCAGTAAGCATTGGCCTTCAAAGAACTGGTCCTTTCCAGTCACTTCCAGGCATTTTCAGTCCAAACCCAGGAGCAGCAGACCACCTGGACTACAATTTCAGAATACGCACAGATCTAAGAAGTGGGGGGGCTCCCACTTCCAAAGCAGGGAGTAGTAAGCCACCCACTAAGGAAAAATGGCACAATGACTTAACCTTAAACCTCCCAAGCCCTGCACATCTACCTGCTCCCTTAGGATGAAAGCTCACCCTGCATGCAAAAAACTAGGAACTCATTACCCAGGACAAATGGGTTTTGAACATAGTTTCTCAAGGATACAGATTCTACTTCCACACACTACCAACCCCAAATGGTTGACCAGACCCCCCCCCTCCAAATCAATGGACGGAGACCCAACAGCAGGATGTTCGTGTTTCACTGTTGCAGTCATTACAATTGGGTTATCCTGCTGGCAGGCTACCCGCAGTCGGCCTGAATTCCAAAGTCTAGGTCCGGCGTCGGTTGCGGTCACCTCCTCCCTGACGTCATTGCGCCAGGGGTATAAAATTTGTAGCCGACTCAATTTTCTTCAGTCTTTCTTGCCGTGCAGTGCCTGAAGCAAAAAGCAGTTCGCAAGTGCCGGTCGGCTGACTCCTGAGATTTTCAAATTCGAATTTTAGATGCGAAGTCTTCATTAAAGCTAAGTACCCCGTTGGGGAAACTTTTCTTGCTCCAGACCGATGTCAGAAAAAGTTAATAATTGCATTTCTTGTGGGAAGCAAATACCTCATAAGGATTTTCATTCTTACTGTATTCCTTGCCTAGGCCCTGACCACGACGTTGCTAGTTGTCGGTTTTGTGCTAGATTTAACCAACGCACTATTAAGCGTTGGTACAATTTTGCATTTCATTACTTTGGCAGATGATTTAATTATATAATGCCGTCGGAACAGCCGACTACTGGAGTTTATAAAAAGCGCAAAGAAAAAGAAAAGGACAGGCATCCGAGGTCCAAAACCAACGACGAGGCTTCCGCTAGGCCTGTCGGCGGTTCTTAGTGAGGCACTTTTGCAGCCCCTGACGCCTGCTACCTCAGAGCCACAGGCCGCTTCAGACTCCCACGTGGAGCCGACTAGGCCGCTGGAAACTCAAGGTATTGGACACTCGGAAACTATTCCCTCAGATGGGAATGGAGCAGCTGAGCAGGCATCGGCTTCTGAGGGTGTTTTCAGGCCTACACAGTTATATGTGAAACCAACTTCAGCTTCAAAGGCAAAGACTAAAGCACCTCTAAAGACAAAGAAACAAGTACAGCATTCTCCTGGACAGGCCTCCATGCCTAAAAAAACAGATGCTTAAAATGGCCAAAGAACTAATTACTTTGATCAGGGGTTCCCATCCCCCTCCTGATAAGAGGCGTAGACAAGAGATAGAATATGAATCTTCAGATCAGGTCTCCATTTCCTCTGATGCCTCTTCTGAACAGGAATTTTCTCTTCCACCCTATGAGGATTCTGATGCTGAAGAATCTATCCCTTCAGCCTCTCCTCCTGAGGATTATTCTTTTCGGGAGACTCCTACATACTATGAGGGAGCATTTCCACTGAGTGAGCCAAGATTACTCAGAATCCAAGAAAAGGCTCCGAGACTTCCTTTTATTATCTCAGCACAGGCCCCTTGCTATTCCTCCTGTTTTAGACATTGTAGATGATGTATTTTCAGAGTCTGGTCTGTCTCCTGACTCTTTACCACCAGCCCCTGTTAAGCCAGACAGATACTACAGGGTTTCTGTTTCACATACATTTCTGCTATTCCTCCTGTTTTAGACATTGTAGATGATGTATTTTCAGAGTCTGGTCTGTCTCCTGACTCTTTACCACCAGCCCCTGTTAAGCCAGACAGATACTACAGGGTTTCTGTTTCACATACATTTCTGCTATTCCTCCTGTTTTAGACATTGTAGATGATGTATTTTCAGAGTCTGGTCTGTCTCCTGACTCTTTACCACCAGCCCCTGTTAAGCCAGACAGATACTACAGGGTTTCTGTTTCACATTTCTTTATAAAAACCCTGCTGCTGACCCAGAAACTATCTCACAGAGTCCCACAGGGGTCAAGGCTTCCACTGCAAAAAACCCTATCCCTTCTGATAGGGATTCAAGGGCCCTGGACAGATGGGGGAAAAAGATTTATACTTTGCTACCTTGGCTGTAAGAGCTTTAAATTGTTAGTTTCATATGCTTAAATATCAGCAATATCTTATGTCGCTGCTTAAACAGGAAATGTTGACAAATTAAGAATGTGCAGAAAACAATGAAATGCAGGGTTTATTGCATGCTGCTAAACAAGTGGGAAAGCATACTTTTCAAAGTGGCTTTGATTCTCTAGAGGCCTCCTGCAGGGCCGCTGTTACGGGTTCTGTCATTAGGAGGCATGCTTGGTTAAAAGAACAGAATCTGCCTGATCAAGTTAGAGCAAAACTATTAGATGCTCCATTACGGCATGATACCTTGTTTGGTGTTAAAGCAGAAGTGGTGTTGAAAATTGAGGACAAAGCTAAATCTATGCAAACAGTCAAGGATTTCTTACAGGTACAGCCTCCCAGATTTAGCAGGAACTGGCCTACAAAGAATTGGTCTTTCCAGTGTCAGGCCACAAAGAGGCAGATACAGATGCCCCAGAGGCAGATCACAGCCCCAAGGCTCATACAGGCCTAAACAATGGGGTGCTTCTACCTCCAAAAGCGGAGAGGAAAAATCACAGGCATACAGGAAGCAGTCTCAATGACTTTCCCCTGCCAGCACCAAGCACTTATCTTCTGGCAGCTCCTTTGGGGGGAAAACTAGCACTTTTTTCACAAAATTGGCATATGATCACCCAGGACAAATGGGTCTTAAATATCGTATCACAAGGCTACAGGTTCCACTTTCACACCCTGCCAAGGGCAAACGGTATGCCAGACCTGCCATGCAATCAATGGGCAGAGGCACAAAAACAAGTTTCATCCCTCATGGACATGAGGGCCATTCAGCAAGTACCACCCACAGCAAGAGCGCAGGGACTAGGATTTTACTCGACTATTCTTGGTGCCCAGAAAGGACAAAGCCTGGAGACCAATACTGGACCTGTCTATCGTAAGTACATTTCTGGATATTCCAAAATTCAGATTAACTCTGCAGCAGCTTCTGCCCATGGTGGGCAAGAAGGCTTGGCTTGTGACTTTAGACCTAAAAGAGGCATACCTGCATGTCCCAATCAGACAATCATGCAGAAGATACCTCAGATTTATAGCTGGCTCAGTGCACTACCAATTCTCTGCACTGCCCTTTGGCTTACCTACTGCGCCCAGGGTCTTCACAAAATGCCTGGCACCAGTAATTGCATTTTGCAGACAAAGAGGATTACAAATATATCCTTACTTGGACAACTGCCTTATTCAAGCAGAGAACAAGGACATTCTACTACAGCATCTGGCGTTTGTAAAAAGATTACTAACAGGTCTAGGGTACACAGTAAACGAAAAGAAATCAAAACTCGTACCCTCTCAAGAGATGATATTTCTGGGTGCAAGCTTAAATACAACTGCCCAGATGGCTTATCTCACGCCTGACAAAGACAACTGACTACTTATTTCAAAATGTTGGCAACAAAGACCCAGTTATCTGCAAGAAAAATTCTGCAGGCATTGGGCTTCATGGCATCCTGCTTTCTGCTAATTCCATATGCAAGACTGCATATGAGGAAACTTCAATGGTATCTAAAAGGTGTTTGGATTCAACATTGCCACAGACTGAAAACAGTAATTAACCTCATTCCCTGCCTGCAACAGGAGTTTCGCTGGTGGGCAAAGGCCTGTCACCACAACATGGGACAGCCATTCACTGTATCCACAGCCAGGCAGACATTAACAACATATATTCTACCACAAACAGCACGAACAAACGATAGTTCACCACACAGAGTCCAATTCAGTAAGGATCAGGAATTTATTAAAAAAAATCCAAGTAGGATATAGAAACACTGAAAATACACAACTGGTAAATTCCCTAGTGCCTCGGCAAACCTGCCTTTAACAGAGTAAAAACTTTACATCCATTTTAACATCTCTTATATACTTACAACAGACGCACCCTTCTAATACATCAGTTAACAAAATAAAGAAACAGTATTCTAATACAACCATATTTACTACTAATATATACACTTATAACATACTTTTCCATGAACAATCATAATTTAACCCATTAGGAATTAATGTGTTAAATTTTAAAATTAAACATAACTCTTTCTTTCTTAATATATGTTTAACTTGTTTCTCATTCAAAAACATTTTATCCTTTACACTATCTAAAACCGTAACAGCTAAACCTTCTGGACTGCCATTATGAAACTTATTAAAATGTACTGCTACAGGACTAGTTTTTGTTATTTTTTATGTCTCTAACATGTTCTTTAATTCTACATGCCAGAGACCTCTTAGTTTCTCCCACATAAAATTTATTACATGGACATTTCATACCATATATAACTTTCTCCGTATAGCAATTAAATATTCCATTTGTCTCAAAAGCAACCCCCATTAATAATATCAAATTCCTTAACTACATACTGGCAAATACTATATTTGCCACATCCTGTAGTACCTAATGGTATTATTTGCTTTCCCATTTTTATATCTGGCATACCAAATCGACTGTGAACAATAAAAATTTGATATCCATATTATTATCTTGTATTTGATCTAAAAACAAGGGAACTTGTTCTTGTCCACTCTTACAGATAAATATAAGGTCATCTATAAAGTAAAAATATTTACATGCATATTTTTTAAAAAAATTGATTGACATATATATATTTATTTTCAAAATATCCCATAAAAACATTAGCATAACTGGGGGCAAAAGCTGCCCCCATAGCTATGCCCTGATGTCCTTCATGGATGCATCTGCAGTCATAACAACTGGGTTGTCCTGTCGTCAGGCAGCCCTTCAGTCGGCCGGATTCCAAAGTCCGGGTCCGGCTTCGGCTGATGTCGCACTTCACCCGACGTCATCTCTGTTGGTCTTCGGGTATAAAAGCATCAGCCGACGCCATTTTCTCCAGTCTTTCTTGCCGCGTGGCGCCCGAAGCAGAAGCTGTTCGCAAGTGCCGGTCGGTCGGATCCAGAGATTACTTCTACCGAATACTACTTCGAAGACTTCTAAAGCTAAGTACCCCGTTGGGGACTCTTTCTTGCCTCAGCCGATGTCAGAAAAAGTTAATAATTGTTTAACCTGTGGGAATCAAATACCTCATAAAGATTTCCACTCTTACTGCCTGCCTTGTTTAGGCCCAGCCCACGACGTAGCAGCCTGTTCGTCCTGTGCTTCTTTCAACCGACGAACCCTTAGGCGTCGATCTGAGTTTGCAGAACAGTTTTTCGGTTCTGATTTTGCGTACATTATGCCGTCGGATCCTCCGACTACGCATTCTGCCAAAAATTGATCTTACACAAAAAAATCAAAAACATCCTTAATGTAGGATGACAATTTACATACTGTTGGTAACAAATATTGATGCAAAAAACAAGAAATATTTTGTAAATAACCACCTGTAGCTGACACTATAGGACGGCCAGGAGGGTCCTCCATATTTTTATGTATCATAGGTATACAATAAAAAACAGGCGTTCTGGGGATCTGAATATTGAATTTCTCTTTTACATCCTTATATGTAAAGTAACACAATCTATAACCTTTGTCTATAATATCCGTGTACTCCCTTTGTGCAATCTCATATTGACTAATATCTATTTGTTCATATACTTGTTCATCATTAAGATGTATATAGCACATTTTTAAATATTGTAAATAATTTAGTACAACCAATTTTCCACCTTTATCTGACTGTTTAAATACTAAATCAGACTTCTGAGATAAATTCATTAAACATTGCCACTCATTTTTTGTAAGATTATACTGCATATCCTTTTTACTAAAAATAAAATTTTTAAATTCTATGTCCATACTATTAATAAGAAACTTATAAAAATATTTAATACTTTCATTACGTTGTGGTGGCATAAAATCACTCTTGACTTTCACTACACTCGTATCTAATTTACAATATGCATTAACACATTCTTCTGAGCAGCATGAGTAAAAACTATCATTCATATCATCCGAACTAACCATCTTCATTCACATTTACAATGTTTTCATCCATCACATTACAATGAAAAAAATCCAATAAATATAGTTTACGGGAAAAACAAAAAATATCAGTTTTTAAAACGAGATCTAGGCAAAACTGTAGGTATGAATTTAAGCCCTCTATCCAATATATCTAGTTCACAATCAGATAATTCATAACCAGAAAGATTAATTACATACAATCAGTTTGACACCCATTCTCAATAGAGCTAGTCCCATTTACCCCTTTTATATGTCCGTTGGTTAGCGTAACCATTTCTATATTGTCCCTGCCAATTCCAACTCGGTTTACGCGTCGAATTAGCTTCACGAAAAGTATTCAAACCTTTACTATTCCCTGGTTTGGGAAGCACAGGATATTCTTCATTATCCGTTTCTCCTTCTGTATGAGATAACCCGCTTTCTGCCGAAGTGTAACCATGTCCTTCTCTTTCACCATTACTTCCCTTCCATTCAAACTGCACTCGCTGACATTTCGCCTTCGGATTGGTAATTAACAGGAACGCCCTCTTATTTTCGTAATCTCGTAGATCTCTGTACAATTTGTTCTTTTTATGCTCAATAAGTTCTTGTTCAAACGTCACCAACTGGTCATTGGTCTTTACAAGAAACTGTTGTAATTCATCTTGTGTGACCTTATTAGCGATGTCTTTGCAAACATTTTTAATTTCCTCCCTTAGCTTATGTTTTTTAAGCATGTCCCTTTCGACCAAAATGTGCACCCATTCCATGCTACATCTATGGGCAGCCGATACCCATCTATCATGGAATTGTTTGTCTTCCACTAAAGAAAGATCAAAAGGGGTGGAAGGATTTTTAACGGTCCTTAACCCTCGAGGGGTTATATCTAGCTCTTCATATCTTTGTAAGCTCTGTAAATTAAGGAAAACAGACGTTTCCTTAAACAGCAGACATTAACAACAGATGCATCAGATTATGCCTGGGGGGCCCATATTGCTGGAAGATGTATTCAGAGCACATGGTCCACAAGTCAAATGCATCTACATATCAATCAAAAAGAGATGTTAGCTGTTCAAAGTGCCCTGACAGCCTTCAAGGATCTACTTCATCCAGGACAACTACTGATATAAACGGACAATACTACAGTCATGTGGTACATAAACAAGCAGGGAGGCACACATTCCTACCCCCTCTGCAGACTATCCATAAACTTGTGGGACACAGCATTGACTAACCAAGTACATCTGCAAGCACAATTCCTGCCAGGAAAGATAAATACTCTGGCAGATGAACTAAGCAGAAACCTAATGGATCCCCACGAGTGGAATTTGGATCCACAAGTCTTCAGCATGATAACAAGGAACTGGGGATGCCCGGACATAGAACTGTTTGCCTCCCCTCACAACTGCCAACAACACAGATTCTGCACAAGGACTTATCACAAGCAAGCATGGAAAGTGGATGTTCTATCTTTCAGCTGGAAAAACAGTATATGCCTTTCCTCCACTGCCTCTCCTCCCCAAGGTACTCCTAAAGGTCAGACAAGAGAAGCCAAAAATGATACTGAATGCCCCAGCCAGCACTGGTACCCAATCCTAAAGAGCTTGTCTCAATGCCCAGCTTGGACACCTCAAATTTCTCACTTATTGACCCAACAAGAAAGTCAGATACTGCACAGCCAACTCAGGGACCTGGCAGCATGGCGGATAATGTAGCCATTCAAGACACACCTCTCTCTAAAGCGGTGATGGGTGTTATTTTGGAGGCCAGGAGGCCTAGCACCAGAAAATCTTATGCAGAAAAATGGAAGAGATTCTGTGCTTGGAACCAGGCACAAGGAATTGATATGATTGTTCCAAATATTCCTCAGATTTTGCATTACTTAACTGATATGCTGGATAAAGGCCTTTCCATCAATTAAAATTCATGCCTCTGCCATTTCAGCTCATTACAATACAGAACCACCTATTTTTTCTCATCCATTACTAAGGCAGTACCTCATAGGGGTCAAAAACATAAGACCTCCAAGGAGAGCACCAATACCTGCATGGGACCTCACTATGTCTTGGAAAAACTCACACTGCCTCCGTTTGAGCCAGCCTCTGCAGCGGATATAAAATTCTTATCCTGGAAAACAGCTCTGCTCCTAGCAGTAACCTCTGCTAGATGAGTCTCAGAGTTACAGGCACTCATGGCTGTGGAACCTTTTATCATTTTCCATCCTGACAGGGTTTCTCTGAGGACAAACCGTACATTTATGCCTAAGGTAGTGTCCAATGTGGCCCTTAACCTAACAATCCATTTGCCTACCTTTTATCCAAACCCACAGAATAAGGGTGAGAGGCTTCTGCATTCTTTGGACATTTACAGGCAGCTACGCTTCTACTTGGACAGAACCAAAGCTTTCAGAAAGACTGAGCAACTTCTAGTGGCATATGCTGCAGGATCACAAGGAAAGCCTATCTCAAAGCAGACTATTTCAAAGTGGATAGGCCACTGCATTCGTTTCTGCTATTCACAGCATGGCATATCAGTGCCTAAGGGCATTAGGCCACATTCAGCCAGAGCAGCAGCCACTTCAGCAGCCTTCCTCAGAGGAGTACCAACCAAAGACATCTTAGAGGCTGCAACTTGGAGTTCAGTGCACACTTTTACAAAGCACCATCACTTACCTCTCTACTCTAAATCCAGGGCTGGCTTTGCCACTGCAGTTCTGCAGGGCCTCATAGCCTCTCCTAAGCCAATTTAGCACCAGCCTCCCAACCTTAGCTTTGGGATTCAACCCAATTGTAATGACTGCAACAGTGAAACACGATGAACATAGTACAGTTGTGTACCTACCATAAATGTAGATGTTCGAGTGTATTCAATGTTGCAGTCCAGGTTACCCACCCACCATCCCCGTTTTCCTTTGCTGGGTCTTATCTGTACTTCTCTATTCTATACAACCTATGTGGTGTATTTGCTTGTAGATGAAGGAAAAGTTGTTTTTTGTGTATGCATGCTTATTGGCATAATTTAGCCTACCGTTTTAGGGGCACCTGACATCTGGGGCAAGAAAAACTGAAGATAATGGTGTCGGCTGCATCTTTTATACCCCTGGCGCACTGACGTCAGGGAGGAGGCGACAGCAACCAACGCCAGACCTTGACTTTGGAATTCAGGCCAACTGCGGGTAGCCTGCCAGCAGGATAACCCAATTGTAATGACTGCAACAGTGAATACACTCGAACATCTACATTTATGGTAGGTACACAACTTTACTTTCTCTCTCTCTTCTCAGTATCAGGGCTATTCAACCTGTCCCAGCGAACAAAGGGGACAAGGTTTTTATTCAAGACTTTTTCTGGTACCCAGAAAAATCAACTCCTGACGTCTTATCCTGGACCTCTATTCTCAACACCTTTCTGGTGGTTCCAAAATTCAAAATGCTAACTCTTCAACAGCTTCTTCCTATGCTAGCCAAGAATGCCTGGCTGGCAACCCTAGACTTAAAGGAAGCTTACCTGCACATCCCAATAAGAAGATCCTGCCGACAATACCTATGTTTCAGGGCGGGCTCCATGCACTTTCAGTTCTCTGCACTTCCCTTTAGCTTATCTACTGCGCCCAGGGTGTTCACAAAGTGTCTTGCTCCAGCCATTGCATTTTGCAGGCAGAGAAATATTCAAATTTACCCGTACTTGGACGATTATCTGATTTCAGGCAGAAAGCCAGGACTTGCTATTACAACAACTGGCATTCAAAAGAAACTTCTAACCTCACTGGGGTACACCATCAACAAAAAGAAATCTCACCTAGTACCCTGCCAACAAATTGTATTCCTGGGAGCAAGCTTGAACACTGCTTCCCAGATGGCATTCCTCACTCAGGAGAAACAAGTTTATTTGACAACCTACTTCAAACTATTGGCTACAAAACCCCAGCTATCTGCAAAAATACTGCAAGCTCTGGGGTTCATGGCCTGTTGCATTCAAATAATTCCATATGCAAGACTGCATATGAGCAAACTCCAGTGGTATCTCAAAAGCCTATGGTGTCGGCATTCTCAGGACCTGGAAACAATGATTTCTATCATTCCTTGCATAAAGACAGAGCTCCTCTGGTGGGCAGAGGCCTGCTACCACAACAAGGGACTCCCTTTCACTCTTACCCCCTGCCGCCCAAACCCTAACAGACGCATCAGACTATGCATGGGGGGCTCACATGGCAGGGCAGTGCATTCAGGGCAAATTGAACCCGAGACAGATGCACCTGCATATCAATCAGAAAGAAATGTTAGCTGTACAGAATGCTCTGACAGCCTTCAAAGACCCGTATTCTTCCAGCACAACTATTAGTAAAGACAGACAACACCACAGTTATGTGATACATAAACAAGCAGGGGGGGAACCCACTTGTACCCTCTCTGCAAACTAGCCATGGCTCTGTGGGACACAGCTTTGAGCTACCAAGTACACCTACAAGCACAATTCCTGCCAGGCAAACTAAATTCACTGGCAGATGACTTGAGCAGAAATCTCATGGACCCACACGGATGGAAACTAGAACCCAAAATATTCAACCTCTTGAGGAACAAATGGGGGACTCCAGAGGTAGGCCTGTTTGCCTCCCCTCAGAACTGCCAATTTAGCAAATTCTGCACAAGAACTCCCCACAGTCGAGTTGGAAAGTGGATGCACTGTCCTTTACCTGGGAAAGCCTCTTGGTTTATGCTTTCCCCCATCTGCCTCTCCTCTCGAAGGTTCTACTTAAGATCAAACAGGGCAAGCCAAGGACAATACTGATTGCACCAGACTGGCTACGCCAGCACTGGTACCCCCTCTTGTGCAGTATGACACTGCTACAACCATGGCACCTGCCTCAGACCCCTTCCCTGCTGTCCCAGCAGGCAGGCTAGATTCTGCACCCCCAGCTTCAAACCCTGAACCGTGCAGCCTGGCTAATTCCTTGAGCCCTCCTTTAGCATCCCTCAGTAAGCAGGTACTGGATGTCATTCTGGAGGCAAGGAGGCCTAGTACTAGAAAATCCTATGCTGAAAAGTGGAAAAGATACTGTTCCTGGAGCCAGGCTCAGGGGATGGGCACAGTGGTGCCCAGCTTACCTCATATTCTACAGTACCTAACATAAATGCTCCACAAGGGCCTATCCTTCGCATCAATTAAAATCTATGCCTCTGCCATTTTAGCACATTATAATACTGAGCCACCCCTCTTCTCTCACCCCTTGCTAAAGCAATTCCTTAGAGAGGCCAAAAATTTAAGAAACCCCCCCCCCCAGGAGAGCTCCCACTCCAGCCTGGGACCTTAACTTTATATTGGAAAAGCTCACGCTTCCCACCTTTGAGCCAATTCCTTTCTTGGAAAACAGCCTTTCCTTCTAGCCATCACTTCAGCAAGAAGAGTGTCTGAATTACAGGCCCTTATGGCAGTGGAACCCTTCATTATCTTCCATGTGGACAGGGTTTCCCTCAGGACTAATCCTTCCTTTTTGCCCAAGGTGGTGTCTACTGTGGCTCTAAATCAGTCCATTCATTTGCCTACTTTTTTCCCTAATCCACAAAACAAAGGACAACGAATACTGCACTGTCTGGATGTGCACAGACAACTTAGATTCTATTGGGACAGGACTAAGCCCATCAGAAAATGTGAAAAGCTGCTAGTTAGCTTTGCTGCAGGGACAAAGGGGAAGGCCATTTCAAATCAAACCATTTCCAAATGGATAGCCCATTGCATTCATTTCTGCTATAAGCACCATGGAAAACCTACCCCACAGGGGATAAGATCAGATTCCACCAGGGCTGCATCTACCTCTGCTGCATTTCTCAGAGGAGTCCCTACCAGAGACATCCTAGAAGCTGCTACCTGGAGCTCTGTACATACCATCACCAAGCATTACCACTGGACTATCTTTTCTAAATCCAGAGCTGGATTTGCCACTGCAGTCTTGCAGGGCTTAATTGCGGGTCCTAATGCTCTTTAACTTTCTCCTCCCTTCCTTTGCTTTGGTAATCAACCCAAATGTGATGACTGCAACAGTGAAACACTAAGAACATAGTACAGTTGTGTACACTTACCGTAAATGTAGATGTTCGAGTGTATTCACTGTTGCAGTCCTGGTTACCCTCCCTTCAGCCCCCTGACTTCTCTTGGCTGTACCTTTCCTTTTTGCTGGTATATTTATTTTTTCTTGTGTATTTGCTTTTTGATGGGGGTTTTACCATACCATGTAATTGCTTCATATTGTGGTGGCACCTGACATCTGGGGCAAGAAAAACCTGATGTAATGGCGTTGGCTGCATTTTTATAACTCCGACGACCTGACGTCAAGGAAGAAGCGTCAGCATCCGACGCAGAAATCCAAAGACCCTGGTATTCAGGCCGGCTGAGGGCTACCTGCAGGCAGATAACTCAAATGTGATGAATGCAACAGTGAATACACTCTAACATCTACATTTATGGCAAGTGTACACAACTGTACTTTCTTCGTGTTTCAGTGTTGCAGTCATCACCTTTGGGTTATCCTTGCCAGGGTAGCCATTGGCCGGCCTGAATACCAGAGAATTAGTATTTCTGCGTCAGTTGCTGTCACTTGAGGACTGACGTCAGGTCATCACTGGTATAAAGGAAGGCAGCCAATGCCATTACATCAGTCTTTCTTGCTGTGGAGCCCGAAGCAGAAGCAGTTTGCACGAGTGCTGGTTGGCCGCTACCTGAGTTTCATTTCCGAATTGAAGTTGAAGTCTTCGAAAGCTAAGTACCCCATTGTGGATCCTTTTTTCTTGCACTAACCGATGTCAGAAAATGTTAATTGTCTCGCCTGTGGAAAGCAAATACCACACTGGGACTTCCACTCTTACTGCATCACTTGTCTGGGCCCAGACCACGACGTCCCTCGTTGTTCTTAGTTTCACTTTTGCAGTCATCACATTTGGGTTATCTGCTTGCAGTAACCCTTAGTCGACCTGATTAACAAAGTCTTGGGTTCTGCTTTGGTTGCTGTCTCTTCTTCTGTGATGTCAGGTCGTCAGGGGTATAAAGCATGCAGCCGACGCCATTACATCAGTCTTTCTTGCCGTGCGGTGCCCGAAGCAGAAGCAGTTTGCAAGTGCCGGTCGGCTGACTTCTGAAATTTTTGTTTTCGAGTTTCAGAACCAAAGTCTTCAACTAAAGCCAAGTACCCCGTTGGAGAAACTTTTTCTTGCTCCTTACCGATGTCAGTGAAAGTTAATAATTGCATTTCTTGTGGAAAGCAAATACCTCACAAAGATTTTCATCCGTAC
This sequence comes from Protopterus annectens, assembly GCF_019279795.1. Lineage (NCBI taxonomy): Eukaryota > Metazoa > Chordata > Ceratodontiformes > Protopteridae > Protopterus > Protopterus annectens. The sequence goes on from NC_056743.1 coordinate 1,556,315,368, forward strand.
TGTATTCCTTGCCTAGGCCCTGACCACGACTTACCTTGCTGTCTGTTTTGTGCCTTATTTAACCAACGAGCTGTCCATAGTCTGTATATTTACGCCTCTAAAGTTTTCTGTTCTCAGTTCAGTATCCAGGTATGTCATTGGTAAGCCATCCGACTACCGGCATTCTGAAAAAATACAAAGATAAAGACAGAGACAGGCTGCCTAGGTCCAAAGCTGCTGACGACGCTTCTCCTAAGCCATTCGCCAGTTCGCCGGTACTCAGTGAGGCATTTTCGCAGCCCCTGATACCCGCTACTTCTGATTCACAGGCCTCTACTGAGACCCATTCGGAGTCAGGTATGCCGCGAGATGCTTCAACTGTGGAAGCTGCGGATGTCTCTACCTGGGATTGGTCCGGAGCTGCTGTGCAGGTACCGGCTTCTGAGGGTGTATTCAGGCCTAAGGACTTGCATATTAAACCAATGCCATCTTCTTCTTTAAGGCCTAAATCTCGAACCATGCCTAGAAAACAGACACCCAGGCCGCATGCTCAGGCCTCTATGCCTAAAAAACAAATGATAAGAATGGCTGAAGACCTTATAACTTTAATCAGGGGAAGCCAACCATCCTCTTCTAAGAGACCTAGGACTGAATTTGCTTATGAATCTTCTGACCAGGATTCTGATATCTGTTTCTTCTGTTGACCTGGATTTACCCATGTCTACCTATGAAGATTCTGATGCAGAGGACTCTATTCCCTCTGCTTCCCTTCCAGAGGATTTCTCTTTTGGTGAAACCTTGCATACTCTAAGGGAGCGTTTCCACTGGGAAAACCAGGATTTCTCTAATTAGAAGAGGCTTAGGGTCTTCTTACTCCTGCCTCAACATAGGCCTTTAGCTATCCCACCTGTACTAGACATTGTTGATGATGCCTTTTCGGAATCTAGTTTGGCCCCTGATTCTTTGCCTCCTGCTCCCAGAAAACCTGATGGATATTACAGGGTTCCTGATTCTCATAAGTTCCTTTTTAAAAATCCTATTGCGGATCCTGAAACTATTTCACAGGGACCCAAGGGCATTAAGGCTTCTACTGCCAAAAATCCTACCTCTTCTGGTAGAGACTCCAGGGCACTGGATAGATGGGGTAAGAAAGTATACACTTCTGCAGCCTTGGCCATTAGGGCCTTAAACTGTCAGTTTCATATGTTAAAGTATCAACAACATATTATTGGATTGCTTAAACAGAAAATGATGTAGATTCCTGACCGTGCTGAAAGTAACGATTTACAGGATTTAACGCATTCTGCTGAACAGGTTGGAAAACATAATTTGCAGTGTGGGTTTGATTCTTTAGAGGCCTCTTGCAGGGCTGCTGTCACTGGGTCTTTACTTAGAAGGCATGCTTGGCTTAAGGAGCAATCTTTGCCTGATCATGTTAAAGCTAAATTGTTGGATGCTCCCTTAAATCAGGACCGCCTGTTTAGCAACAAAGCAGTAGTAGTTCTTAAAAAGATGGAAGATAAAGCTTTTAAATATTTCTTACAAGTTCAGCCTCCAAGATTTAGTAGGCATTGGCCCTTTCCTGCCTCTTCCAGGCCTTCTCACTCCAAACCCAGACCCAGCAGAAACCCCAGGTTTCAGTCCCAAGGGACGCACAAGACTAAGCAGTGGGAGGCTTCCGCTTCCAAATCTGGTAGTAATAAGACTCCACCTATGGAAAGCTGTCTCACTGACTTGACTTTAAAACTTCCAAGCACTTCTCAACTGACTGCTCCTTTAGGGGGAAAGATTGGTCTGCAGGCCAAAAACTGGGAGCTCATTACCCAGGACAAATGGGTTTTAAATATAGTGTCCCAATGATACGGATTTCACTTCCACACGTTACCAACCCCAAACGGTTGGCCAGATCTACCCCCAAATCATTGGGCAGAAGCTCAAAAGCAAGTACTCTCTCTCTCTTTTAAGCATAAAGGCAATTCAAACTGTACCAGAAGAGGAAATAGGACAATGTTTCTACTCAAGACTTTTCCTGGTACCTAGAAAAGACTATTCATGGCATCCTTTCCTGGACCTATCTACTCTAAACACACATTTTTGGTGATTCCAAAACTCAAGATGCTGACTCTTCACCAGTTGCTTCCTATGCTAGGAAAAGATGCCTGGATGGCAACACTCGATTTCAAGGAAGCATACCAGCACATCCCAATCAGAGAATCTTGTAGAAGATACCTACGCTTCAAAGCAGGCTACAAGCACTCTTGGTTCTCTGCACTGCCCTTTGGCTTATCTACTGTGCCCAGGGTATTCACAAAGTGCCTAGCTCCAGTCATTGCATTTTGCAGGCAAAGAAATATTCAAATATACCCATACCTGGACGGTTGTCTAATTCAGGCAGAAAGCCAGGACATACGTTTAAATCATCTGACTTTTGTACAAAAGGTGCTAACTTGTCTGGGGTACACTATAAATGAAAATAAATCGCACCTGGTACCCGATCAACAAATTATGTTCCTGGGAGCAAGCTTGAATACAACTTCCCAGATGGCTTTCCTCACGCCAGAGAAACAAATTCACCTGACAACTTACTTCAAGCTAGTGGCCAAGAAAACCCTGTTATCTGCAAGGCAAATATTGCAAGCCTTGGGGTTCATGGCCTCCTGCATTCTACTATTTCCATATGCAAGACTGCATATGAGGAAACTACAATGGTATCTAAAAAGCCTATGGTGTCAACATTCTCAGGATCTAGAAGCAATGATTCCTATCATACCTTGCCTATGCCTGGAATTTCTTTGGTGGGCAGAGGCTTGCCAAGGCTTGCCACCTAAACAAGGGACTAATATTCACTCTACCCCCTGCCACCCAAACCCTAACAGACGCATCAGACTATGCATGGGGTGCTCACCTGGCAGGGAAGTGCATTCAGTACAAATGGAACCCAAGTCAAATGCACTTGCATATCAGTCAAAAAGAAATCTGTCCAGAATGCTGTGACGGCCTTCAAGGACCACATTCTTCCAGGACAATTAATGGTCAAGACAGACAGCACCACTGTTATGTGGTACATAAACAAGCAGGGTGTACCCATTCTTAACCCCTCTACAGACAAGCTATGGCATTATGGAGCTGCCAAGTGCATCTACAAGCTCAATTCCTGCCAGGAAAACTAAATACACTGGCAGACGGACTAAGCAGAAACCTCATGGACCCACACGAGTGGAAACTGGAACCAAAGATTTTTCAACATGTTGACAAACAAATGGGAGAGCCCAGATATAGACCTGTTTGCCTCCTCCCAGAACTAGCAGTTGGACAAATTTTGCACAAGGACTGCCCACAGACAGGCTTGGAAAGTGGATGTCCTGTCCTTCAGCTGAAAAAAACCTATCAGTTTATGCCTTTCTTCCTCTGCCTCTCCTCTACACAGTACTGCTAAAGATCAAACAGGACAAACCAAGGATGATATTGATTGCACCAGACTGGCCACGCCAACACTGGTACCCCCCTCTTGCGCAGTGTGTCCACTGTTGGTTCCATGACACCTGCCTCTGACCCCTACCCTGTTGTCTCAACAGGAGAGTCAGATTCTGCACCCTCAGCTTCAAACCCTGAACCTAGCAGCCTGGCTAATTACCTAATCTCTCCCTTACCATCCCTCAGTAAACCAGTGATGGATATCATTTTAGAGGCAAGGAGGCCTAGTACTAGAAAATCTTATGCTGAAAAATGGAAAAGATGCTGTGCCTGGAACCAATCTCAAGGGATGAGCACAGCAACACTCAACTTACCTCGGATTCTTTAATACTTAACTGAGATGCTTCACAATGGACTTTCCTTTTCCTCCATCAAAATTCACGCCTCAGCCATTTCAGCTCATTAGAACACAGAACCTCCTCTCTTCTCGCATCCACTGCTCAAGCAGTTCCTCAGAGGGGCCAAACATTTTAAGACCACCCAGGAGCACACCAACTTCAGCCTGGGACCCAACTTTGTATTGGAGAAACTCCCTCTTCCTCCTTTCGAGCCACCTGCTAGTGTAGATTTAAAATTCCTTTCTTGGAAAACAGCCTTTCTTTTAGCAATCACTTCAGCAAGAAGGGTATCTGAATTACAGGCCCTTATGGCTGTGGAGCCTTTCATCATCTTTCATGCAGACAGGGTGTCCCTCAGAACCAGTCCCTCCTTCATGCCCAAGGTGGAATGCGAGAGCCACACTGGATACCATTCATCTGCCAATCTTCTTTCCCAATCCACAGAACAAAGGGGAACTGATACTCCACTCCTTAGATGTGCACAGACAACTTAGATTTTACTTGGACTGGACTAAATCTCAAAGGAAATCTGAACAACTGCTGGTGGCATTTGCAGCAGGGGCAGAGGGGAAGGCTGTCTCAAAGCAAACTATTTCTAAATGGCTAGGCCATTGCATTCATTTCTGCTACAAGCACCATGGAAAACCTATCCCACAGGGGATCAGACCCCATTCAACCAGGGCTGCATCTAAGTCGCTACCTGGAGTTTTGTACATACCTTCACCAAGCATTACCATTTGCCAATTTTCTCTAAGTCCAGAGCTGGCCTTGCCACTGCAGTCTTGCAGGGTCTTATAGCTGGTCCTAATGCTCTCTAACTTCCTCCTTCTATCCTCAGCTTTGGGAATCTACCCAAATGTGATAACTGCAGCATTGAAACACAAAGAACATAGTACAGCTGTATACACTTACCTAAATGTAGATATTTGAGTGTATTCACTGTTGCAGTCCTGGTTACCCTCCCTCCAGCCCCCTATTTTCTTTGGCTATATCTCTACTATTCTTACTATGATTAAAAGCTTTTTGGTGTATTTGCTTTTTTATTGGAGGTATATCCTTGTATATTTGTGTACATATGTTTTATTGCTTCCCATTAAGGGGGTATCTGACATCTGGGGCAAGAAAAACTGATTTAATGGCGTCAGCTGGATGTTTTCTACCCCCTGACGACCAGATGTCACAGAAGAAGACAGCAACCGATGCAGGACCCAAGACTTTGTTAATCAGGCTGACTGAGGGCTACTGCAAGCAGATAACCCAAATGTGATGACTGCAACAGTGAATACACTCGAACATCTACATTTATGGCAAGTGTACACAACTATACTTTTTCGCTTCTGTGCTTGAACTCCAGAACTATTTGTTAGGCCCTTATTTGTAGTCAGATATTTCTGTTTACAGTCCTCAAATTCCAATATGGCTTCGGTAAGCCATCCGACAGCAGATCTTCCAAAAAAACGTAAAGATAGAGACAGACCGCACAGGACCAAACCTTTCGACTCTTCCGTTAAGCTGCTCGTCAATCCTCTGGAACTCAAAGCACTTTCGTAGCCCCTGATGCCAGCTTCAGTTAATTCGCAGGCCGCTACAGAGACCCTTTCCGAGTCTGGAATGCCGCAGAACTCCTCTTCATCTAAGGATCATGCGGTCGTCTCTACCTTGGATGTGTCCAGAGCCACTGTGCAGACACTGGCTTCTGAGGAAGTCCTTCGCAACACCGAATCCCGACACAAACTGACGCCTTCCTTCAAGGCTACTGTTCTTTCGAAAACCTAGTTTCTTAGGCCCAGGGTCCGAACCACCCCTAAGAAACCGACTACCCATTCTCAGGCGCTTGCTCCCTTGCCTCAGTCTCAAATGCTTAAAATGGCAGACGACCTTACCGTGCTGATTAGGGGAAGCCAAGCCACTTCCTCAAAAAGGAAAAGAGATCTGTCTCCAGTAGTTTTGTCTAAACAAGAGGCAGATGAATCCAATGCATCTGACTATGAAGACATGCAACCCCTCTCCATATATGAGGATTCTGATGCAGATGAATCCATTCCTTCAGCCTCTCCCCTAGAGGATTTTTCCTTTGGGGAAACCCTGCATACTTTATGGGAGCATTTCAAATGGGAGAGTCAAGACTGCCCACAGTCTAAAAAGAGACTTGAGAGTTCTTGGACCTTCCACAACACAGACCCTTAGCCATCCCCCCCAGTCCTAGATGTTGTGGATGATGTCTTCCTTGACTCCAGCTTGACTCCAGATGCCCTCCCTCCTGCTCCCAGAAAAGCAGACAGGTACTACAGAGTCCCTGACTCTCACAAATATCATTTTAAAAATCCAACAACGGACCCTGAGGTCATTACCCAAGGGCCAAACGAGATTAAAGCAACCTTAGCTAAGAATACCACCCCCTCAGGCAGGGATTCCTGAGCACTGAACAGACGGGGTAAAAAGTGTACACCTCAGCAACTCTTGCTATCAGGGCACTAAATTGTCAGTTCCATATGCTTAAATATCAGCAACATACCTTGGAACTCCTTAAACAAAAAAAGTCCTCCTTTTTGTGCATGGGCAGAATCTAAAGATTTATAGGAGTTAATACATTCTGCTGGTCAAGTAACTAAACACACTTGCACTGTGGTTTACACACCCTAGAAGCTTCTTGCAGGGCAGCAGTCTGGATCTGTCATTAGAAGACATGCATGGCTTAAGGAACAACCCCTGCTAGACCATGTCAAATCAAAATTGTTGGATGCATCCTTGCACAAAGATAACTTATTTGGTACTAAAGCAGAAGCGGTCTTAAAGATTGAAGAAAAAGCAAAATCTGTGCAGACTGTTAGATTTCTTACAGGTACAGCCCCCTAGGTTCAGCAGGCATTTTTCCCTCCAAACACTGGTCCTTTCCTGCTCCTAGTAAACAGGGCCTGCCTAGGCCCCGTGGAAACAGACCTCCCAGACAGCAGTCCCAGGGGTTGCAGAGATCTAAGCAGTGGACTGCCTCCACTTCAAAACCAGTGAGTTCTAAGCCACCCCCCGTTATGGTAAGAACTCACAATGACTCACCCTCTCCTGACCTCGCCTCTGCCCACCTTCACATACCCCTAGAAGGAAATGTCTCCTATCACGCAAGCACCTGGGCCACCATTACCAAAGATCAATGGGTTCTGAACATTGTGTCTCCGGTGTGAATTCTCCTTCCACACCCTTCCAACCCCAAAAGGATTCCCAGATCTACCACCAAATCAGTGGGCAGAGGCTCAAAAGCAAATCTATTCCCTGTTCTCCCTGGGGGCTGTAGAGCGCGTTCCTGCAGAGCAGATAGGCCAAGGCTTCTACTTCAGACTTTTTCCTGGTGCCCAGAAAAGAGGACACCCGGCTCCCCACCCTCAATCTTTCCATTCTAAACACCTTCCTGGTGATCCCAAAATTCAAAATGCTGACCCTCCAGCAGTTGCTACCCATGCTGTCCAAGGACACTTGGCTAGCCACCCTGGACCTAAAATAGGCCTACCTCCACATTCTCATCAGGGAGTCCTGCAGAAAATATCTCTGCTTCAAGGCAGGATCTCGACACTTTCAGTTCTCTGCACTTCCTTTTGGCTTGTCTACTGCTCCCAGAGTTTTCACATAATGGGTGGCTCCAGCCATTGCCTTTTTCAGACAAAGAAATATTCAAATTTACCCCTACTTAGGCAACTGCCTTATTCAGGCAAGAAACCCAGGAAAAGCTGCTCAAAGACCTGGTCTTTGTAAAGGACCTACTAACTTCACTAGGGTACACAATCAACAAAACAATATCCAAACAAGTACCCACCAAAAGGATAACCTTCCTGGGAGCAAGTCTGGACACAGCATCCCAGATGGCATGCCTCACACCAGAGAAACAAATCTTCCTTCTCTCAACAGGCCACCAGGCCCCAGCTTTCTGCAAGGAAAATCCTGCAAGCCCTGGGGTTCATAGCATCTTGCATACTCCTCATTCCATAGGCCCGACTGCATATGAGGAAACTTCAGTGGTACCTAATGAGCCTTTGGTGTCAACACTCTCAAGATCTGGAAACTCTTCCACCTATTATTCCTTGCCTGAGGGAGGAATTTCTTTGGTGAGCAACAGCCTGCTCCCACAACAAGGGACTGCCCTTCTCCCCACACCCCGCTGCCCAGACCCTCACCACAGACACATTAGACTATGCTTGGGGTACACACCTGAACGGCAGGTGCATGCAGGGCCAATGGAACCCTCAGCAACTCCCTCTGCACATCATTCAAAAAGCGATGATGGCTGTGCAGCAGGCCTTGATAGCTTTCAAACCCCTTCTCTCTCCAGGAGTTCTCGTGATCAAAACAGACAACACCACTGTGATGTGGTACATCAACAAACAGGGAGAGACTCACTCCTACCCGCTGTGCAGGCTGGCCATGACCCTTTGGTTCACAGCCTCTTCCATGCATTTACACCTGTTAGCACAATACCTGCCAAGCTCTCGCAACTCCCCTGGCAGACAATTAAAGCTTTTGGACCCCCATGAGTGGCAGCTCAACAGGAACGCTTTCTTCCTAATAACTCAGAAATGGGGGGCCCCAGAGGTCGACCTTTTTGCTTCCCACACCAACCATCAGCTCTGCAAATTCTGCACTAGGGTGCATCACTGCATGGCATGGAAAGTGGATGCCCTGTCCTTCCCCTGGGTAAATCTCTCGTGTCTATGCCTTTCCTCCCCTACCTCTCATTCCCAGGGTACTGCTCAAAATAAGGGAGGAAAAACCAAGGACCATTCTGATAGCTTCAGAATGGCCCCGGCAGCACTGGTACCCCTTGCTGCGTAGCCTGTCCCCACTGCCTCCATGGAGGAAAGGGGAATTCATGCACCCCCAATTGCAGAGAGTCAGTTTAGCAGCTTGGCTTATACCCTGACACCTGACCAATCTGCCCAGTAAACAGGTTATGAATGTTATTCAAGAGGCCAGACACCCTAGCACCAGAAAGTCTTATGCAGACAAATGGAAGAGGTTCTGCACCTGGATCCAGGCTAAGGGTACCGATACGCCACAGCTCTCCATCCCTCTCATCCTGGATTATTTAACTGACCTACTACACAGTGGTCTCTCTTTCTTCTCTATAAAGATTCATGCCTTTGCTGTTTCTGCTTATTTTCCCACTGAGCAGCCACGTTTTTCACACCCTCTGATTAAACGGTTCTTTAGAGGAGCTAGCAACTTGAGGCCCCCCAGAAGGGCACCAACACCAACGTGGGGCCTTAACTTTGTCTTGGAAAAGCTCACCCTGCCTCCTTTCGAACCAGCTTCTTCTGCAGAGCTAAAATTTATCTCCTGGAAGACAGACTTCCTCCTGGCCATGACTTCAGCCTGTGGAACCCTTCATAATCTTCCATGCAGACATGGTATCATTCCTCAGAACTAATCCATCCTTCATGCCCAAGGTGGTGTCCATGCCCAAGGTGGTGTCCAGCGTGGCTCTCAACCAGTCCATCTTATTTGCCCACCTTCTTTCCTAACCCTCAAAACAAGGGCGAAGGGATTCTGCACACTCTAGATGTGCACAGACAGCTCAGATACTATCTGGACTGGACTAAACCCTTCAGAAAGTCTGATCATCTGCTGGTTAGCTTTGCTTCAGGGGCAGAGGGCAAAGCCATCTCCAAGCAAACAATTTCCAGTCTTGCAGGCCATGCTAGCCAACCCATAGCTTCCTTGACTGCCTCTACCCATTTAGTCAACTTTGGGAATCTACCCAAATGTGATGACTGCAACAGTGAAACACGAAGACAATAGTACAGTTGTGTACACTTACCATAAATGTAGATGTTCGAGTGTCTTCACTATTACACTCCTGGTTTCCCTCCCTTCATACCCTTTTTCCTCTTTTTGTTACCATTCTTCCTTGTTGTTCTTTCCTTGCAAGGGGCATATTGGTATTCATTTTCCACTGGTGGGGTTCTTCCACCAGAACCTGGTCTCCTACTTTGGGGGCTCCTGACAGGTTAGGGCAGGAAAAACTGATGTAATGGCGTCAGCTGCCTTCCTTTATATCACAGATGACCTGACATCAGTCATCAGGCAACAGCAACTGATGCAGAAATGCCAAGTCTCTGGTATTCAGGCTGGCCGAGGACTACCCTGGCAGGGATAACCCAAATATGCTGACTACAGCAGTGAAGAGATTCGAACATCTACATTTATGGTAAATGTACACAACTGTACTTTCTAAGGAAGGTATGTGCGGCCATCACTTTTATGGCCCACGCACCCTATGGCCAGTGTAAGACATCCCACGTACCTTGCAGTGACTAAAGCTTTTGTATACTGGCCGGGCGTTCGGGTCACGAGGCGGAGGCTAACCCAGTGGATGTCCTTCAAGGATGCATCTGCAGTCCTTACAAATGGGTTGTCCTGTCGTCAGGCAGCCCTTCGGTCGGCCGGATTCCAAAGTCTGGGTCTGGCCTCGGCTGGTGTCGCACTTCACCCGACGTCATAGCTGCAGTTCTTCGGGTATAAAGGCATCAGCCGACGCCATTTTCCTCAGTCTTTCTTGCGTGGCGCAAGCAGAAGCTGTTCGCAAGTGCCGGTCGGTCAGATCCAGAGATTACTACTACCGAATACTACTTTGAAGACTTCTAAAAAGCTAAGTACCCCGTTGGGGACTCTTTCTTGCCTCAGCCGATGTCAGAAAAAGTGAATAACTGTTTAACTTGTGGGAAACAAATACCTCATAAAGATTTCCACTCTTACTGCTTACCTTGTTTAGGCCCAGACCACGACGTAGCAGCTTGTTTAGCCTGTGCTTCTTTCAAGCGACGGATGCTTAGACGTCGGTCGGAGTTTGCCGAACTGTTTTTCGGCTCAGAATTTGCGTACATATTCTAAGGAAGGTATGTGCGGCCATCACTTTTATGGCCCACGCACCCTATGGCCAATGTAAGACATCCCACGTACCTTGCAGTGACTAAAGCTTTTGTATACTGGCCGGGCGTTCGGGTCACGAGGCGGAGGCTAACCCAGTGGTTATGAATACTGCAATGTGGAAAAGGACGTCTATGGTTATGGTAAGATTTTTCACAACTATTCTTTCTTTGGAGATGAGCAGACATGCTTTAGAATGTAGTAAGTTCATATTCAAGTGCCTTTTGAAATCTGTTCGCTGTGCATGTTTAGCTGTATGCATCTGAAAACTGAACTCTGGTTATTGTTCAGCTGTTTAGAATCATATGTGGTCACTTTCAGTGGATTGCTGAGATGTAACTGGAGATATAGTATTCTGGCGTAATGAGTTCACTTATCAAATGCATCAGTTTTCATCATAAGGGACAGATGTTCATCATGTTTCACTGTTGCAGTCATTACAGTTGGGTTATCCTGCTGGCAGGCTACCCGCAGTCGGCCCGAGTTCCAAAGTCTAGGTCTGGCGTCGGTTGCTGTCGCCTCCTCCCTGACTTCAGTGCACCAGGGGTATAAAAGATGCAGCTGACGCCATTTTCTCCAGTCTTTCTTGCCGCGCGGTGCCCAAAGCAAAAGCAGTTCGCAAGTGCTGGTCGGCCGACTCCTGAGATTTTCAAATTCGAATTTCAGATCCGAAGTCTTCATTAAAGCTAAGTACCCCGTTGAAACTTTTTCTTGCTCCAGACCGATGTCAGAAAAAGTTAATTGTATTTCTTGTGGGAAGCAAATACCTCATAAGGATTTTCATTCTTACTGTATTCCTTGCCTAGGCCCTGACTACGACATTGCTAGTTGTCGGTTTTGTGCTAGATTTAACCAACGCACTATTAAGCGTCGGTACGATTTTGCATTTCACTACTTTGGCAAAAGATTCAATTATATAATGCCGTCGGAACACCTGACTACCGGAGTTTATAAAAAGCGCAAGGAAAAAAGAAAAGGATAGGCATCCGAGGTCCAAAACCGATGAGGCTTCTGCTAGGCCTGTCGCAGGTTCGCTGATTCTCAGTGAGGCGCTTTTGCAGCCCCTGACGGCCGCTACCTCAGAGCCACAGGCCACTTCCGACTCCCACGTGGAGCCGACTAGGCCTCTGGAAACTCAAGGTATTGGACACTCGGAAACTATTCCCTCAGATGGGCCAGAGCCGCTGAGCAGACATCGGCTTCTGAGGGTGTTTTCAGACCTACACAGTTATATGTAAAACCAACTTCAGCTGCAAAGGCAAAGACTAAAGCAGCTCTAAAGACAAAGAAACAAGTACAGCATTCTCCTGGACGGGCCTCTATGCCTAAAAAACGTATGCTAAAAATGGCCGAAGACCTAATTACTTTGATCAGGGGTTCCCATCCCCCTCCTGATAAGAGGCCTAGGCAAGAGATAGAATATGAATCTTCAGATCAGGTTTCCATTTCCTTTGATTAGTCTTTTGAACAGGAATATTCTCTTCCTCCCTATGAGGATTCTGATGCTGAAGAATCTATCCCTTCAGCCTCTCCTCCTGCGGATTATTCTTTTGGGGAGACCCTGCATACTATGAGGGAGCATTTCCACTGGG